>NC_090814.1:21921985-22225015 GCF_000390325.3 Nicotiana tomentosiformis | reverse complement strand
GTCCAAGAGGGGTTCATCTTTACCCAGTACTCCAGGATGCCCTAGTCCTCTTGGTTGGTCTTATAGAGAGTATGGCCCAAGCCGGTGTATATCCTGTAGCACCAGCTGTTTCTTAGGCCGGGAGAGGAGCCTTGACATCCGCTACTCACACTAAAGAGAAGATGGCTTACGAGTATCAGACCCCTGCTATTCTACAAGTTGGGGCAGTTCAGCCTATTGTTGCTACATAGCCCATAGAGAGACCCACAATGTTCGGTGAGCGACTGAAGAGGTTGGACAAGTTCACCAAGTTGTTTCCCCCTCGCTTTAGTGGTACAACTTCTGAGAACCCCCATGATTTCTTTGATTGATGTCATGAGATATTACACAACTTGCTCATAGTGGAGTCTAATGGAGTTGATTTCATAGTGTTTTAGATGCATGGTGCTGCCAAGAGGTGGTTCCAGGTGTATGCTCAGGGCAGGCCACCAGATTCTTCTCCTCTCACAGTTGTTCTTAGAAAAGTTCATTCACTTCACTCAGAGAGAGGAGTTTCGCCGTCAGTTGAGCGCCTTTAGCATGGTAGCATGATCGTTACTCAGTATGAGACAAGATTTGTGGATTTATCACGCCATGCAGCTATTCTGATTGATATTAAGAGGGGGATGGTGTAGAGGTTTATAGATGGCCTTACATATGGTATTAGGCTACAAATGGTAGAGAGACCAAGGATGATTTTTTAAACTCAGATTATGGATATCGCCAGGAGGATTGAGTGTATTAGAGGTCAAGTTAGAAAGATGGCCTTTGACAAGAGTCCTCGTTATTTTGGAGGATTCTATGGTGCCTCATCTAGAGGTCGAGGTTGATTTGTGAGGGGCCAGTCTAGCAGACCTGTTTATCATTCGCCACCACCCAATCGAGGAGCTTCGATACAGTTTTCATTCATTACACTCTTAGCTTAGAGCTCTTATTGCACTCCATCAGTTCAGGGTTCGTTAGTACCGGGCTCTTCCAACGGTTATTCTCGTTTATAGGATCCGACTCAGGCCCCGTACTCATTCCAAGCATGAGGCTGCTATGAGTGTGGGGAGTTGGAGCATGTGAGAAACTATATCCCCCACTTTTGCAGAGTTCCAGTGTAGAAGTAGGCAGACTATGACTCCCGCACTAGTTGCTACACCACCCTCTCAGCTAGCTCGGGATGGAGGTCATACGAGACGAGGTCGCCCTAGAGAGGGAGGTCAGTCAAGTGGTGGTCAGGCATGTTGCTATGCATTTCCCGCCAGGCCAGAGGCAGTTACTTCCGGCGCCGTGATCACATGTATTATTTTAGTGCACCACATAGATGCTTCAGTGTTATTTTTTCCTGGTTTCACTTACTCTTATGTGTCATTTTATTTTGCCCGTTATTTTGTTATTCTTGGTGATTCTTTAAATATGCATGTTCTTGTATCTACACCGGTGGGTGATTATATTATGGTGGACCGTGTATATCGCTCTTGTGTGGTTACCATTGGGTGTTATGAGACTAAAGGTGATCTCTTATTGCTCAACATGGTTTATTTTAAGGTGATTTTGGGTATGGATTAAGTATCTCCGTATCACGCTATTCTTGATTGTCACGTTAAGACTATGACATTGGCTATGCCATGGTTGCCAAGGAAGTGGAGAGTTTCATTGGGTCATGATCCTAGTAGTGCAATGTCTTTTTTGAAGGCTCAACGGATGGTTGATAAAGGGTGCTTGGCGTACTTACCCTTTGTGAGGGATGTTAGTGTTGACACTCCTACCGTTGAGTCAGTTTTGTTAGTGATGGAGTTTCCAGATGTGTTTTTAGTAGATCTATATGGCATGCCACCCGATAGGGATATTGATTTTAGTATTGACTTGGTACCGGGCACTCAGTCCATCTCTATTCCACCGTATCGCATGGCACGACCGAAGTTAAAGGAATTGAAGGAACAACTACAGGACTTGCTTGATAAGGTTTCATCAGGCCTAGTGTGTCACCTTGGGATGCACCGGTACTAGTTGTGAGGAAGAAAGATGGTTTTATGAGGATGTGCAATAACTACTGGTAGCTGAACAAAGTTACTATCAAGAACAAGTATCCACTACCGTGTATTGATGACTTATTTGATTAGCTTTAAGGTGCTAGGGTAATCTCGAAGATTGACTTGAGATCGGAGTACCATCAGTTGAAGATTAGGAATTTAGATATTCCTAAGACGGCTTTCAAGACCCATTATGGGTATTATGAGTTCTTGGTGATGTCTTTTGGGCTAACCAATGTCCCCAGCAACTTTTATGTACTTGATGAACATCGTATTTCAGCCTTATTTGGATTCCTTCATCAGTCTTCATTGATGATATATTGGTGTATTCTTGCAGCTGGAAGGATTATGAGCAGCATTTCAGGATTGTGCTCCATACTTTGAGGGGGAAGAAGCTATATGCTAAATTCTCCAAGTGCGAGTTTTGGTTAGATTCGGTGGCAATCTTGGGTCATGAGGTATCCAGTGAGGGGATTAAGGTGGATCCAAAGAAGATTGAGGCATATTAGAGTTGTCCCAGACCGTCTACTGCTACAGAGATCATGAGTTTCTCTGGGTTGGATTGGTATTATCGTCGTTTTGTGGAGGGGTTTTCATCTATAAGAACCCCACTGACTAGATTGACATAAAAGGGTTCCCTACTTAGATAGTTAGATGAGTGTGAGGAGAGCTTTCAGAACCTCAAGACTGTGTTTACTACAACTCCACTTCTAGTTTTGCCTTAGGCATCGGGTTCATATATAGTCTACTGTGATGCTTTACAGGTTGGCATTGGGTGTGTATTGATGCAGGATAGTCGGGTGATTGCTTATGCTTAGGGTTAGTTGAAGCCCCATGAGAATAATTACCCAGTACATGATTTGGAGTTAGCATACATTATTCACACGCTTAAGATTTGGAGGCACTATCTTTATGGTGTGCCTTGTGAGGTGTTCACGGATCACAGGAGTCTCCAACACTTATTCAATTAGAAGGATCTGAACTTGAGGCAAAAAGGTGGTTAGAGCTACTAACAGACTATGATATCCCCATTCTTTATCATCTGGGAAAGGCCAATATGGTGGTTGAAAGTTTTGAGTAGGAAGACTGAGAGCATGGGGAGTCTTGATTTTATTCGAGCTGAGGGGAGGCCGTTAGCTTCTGATATGAAGGCTTTGACCAATAGGTTCGTGAGGTTAGATATTTCTGAGCCTAGCATGGTTCTTGCTTGTGTTCTATTGCGGTCATCCTTGTTTGAGCGCACCAAGGCGTGTGAGTATGATGATTCCCACTTGTTTGTCTTAGGGGACACGGTGCAACACGATGCTAAGTAGGTTACTATTGGTGATGATGGGGGTATTAAGGCTTTATGGCCGGATTTGTGTGCCTAATGTGGATGGATTGCAAGAGCTGATTCTTGAGGAGGCCCATAGTTCACAGTATTCCATTCATCCGGGTTCTACGAAGATGTACCATGATCTGAGGCATCACTATTGGTGGAGGAGTATGAATAAGGATATTGTTGAGTATGTTGCTTGTTATTTGAACTCTCAGCAGGTGAAGTACGAGCATCAGAGACCGGCTGGTTTTCTACAAAGGCTAGATATTTCGGAGTAGAAGTGGGAGTGTATCACCATGGATTTTAAAGTTGGACTCCCATAGACCTTGAGTAGATTTGATGGGTGTCTTTCATCGTGGATAGACTGACCAAGTCTGCACACTTCAGTATAGTCATGACTACCTACTCTTCAGAGCAGCTGGCTCGGATTTAACTTTGTGAGATTGTTCATCTTCATGGTGTGCCCGTGTCTAGTATCTCAGATCGAGGTACGCAGTTTACGTTGCATTTTTGGAGAGCAGTGCAACGTGAGTTGGGCACACAAGTCGAGCTGAGTACAACATTTCATCCCAGATGGATAAGTAGTTCGAGCGCACTATTCATATATTAGAGGACATATTACGAGCCTATGTAATTGATTTGGGGGTTAAGTTGGATCAGTTTTTGCCATTAGCAGATTTTACCTATAATAACAGCTATCAGTCGAGTATCTTTTTTTTTTAATATATATATTTTAAACGTGACGACAAAAAGTGCCACTTTATCATTTGAGTATCTAGATGGCTTCATATGAGGCTTTATATGAGAGGTGATGTCGTTCTCTGGTTGGTTGGTTAAAGCTTGGGGAGTCTAGGTTACTGGGCACTGATTTGGTCCATGATGATTTGGAGAAGATGAAGTTGATTCAGGAGCGGCTTCATACAACGTAGTCCTGGCCGAAGAGTTATGCTGATAGGAAGGCTCGTGATGTGGCATACATGGAGGGTGAGAAGGTTCTACTCAGAGTTTTGCCCATGAAGGGTGTGATGAGGTTCGAGAATAAGGGCAAGTTGAGCCCTCGATATATTGGTCCTTTTTCAGGTGATAGAGAGACTTGGAGAGGTGACCTATAGACCTGCCTTTCCACCTAGTTTATCGGGAGTTCATCCAGAGTTTCATGTTTTCATGCTCTAGAAGTATTGTGGGGATATGTCACATGTATTATACTTTAGCACAATGTAGTTGGAAGAGGATTTGACTTATGATGTGGAGCCGATGGCTATTTTAGACCGGCATGTTCAAAAGTTGAGGTCGACGAATATAGCATCTGTAAAGGTTCATAGGAGAGCTCAGCCAGTCGAGGAGGCTACTTGGGAGACCGAGCAGGAGATGTGGAACAAATATCCTCATGTTTCGGAGACCCCATGTATGATTATAAACTCATCCGTGGACACACAATTTTTAAGAGAAGGAGAATGTAACAACCCGACCGATCGTTTTGTATATTTTTGCCTCGTTTCCCCTAATTTGATGCTTTACAAATGTGTATTTATTATTATGTGACTTGCGGGGTATTTGGTTTGGCTTCGGGGGAGTTTTGGATTAAATTAGGACACTTAGTCTCAAGGTTGGATGCTTAAGTTGTAAGAGTTGACCAGAGTTTTATTTTTATGTAGATGACCCCGGAATGGTGTTTTGATAGTTCTAATAGGTTTGTATACTGATTTTGGACTTAGGCATATATCCTGATTTGGATTTAGAGTTTTGTAGGTTTATTTGGTTCTATTTAGCAAAGGTTGGAAGGTTGAAGGATTGGAAAGTTCATAGGTTTGGCCGGGAGTTGACTTTGATGAAATGTGATTCGAATATTGGTTCTGGGAGTTAGAATAGGTCTATTGTGTCATTTGGGACTTATATGCAAAATTTGAGGCTATTTCGAGTTGAATTGATGTGGTTCGGCATTAGTTTTAGAAGTTGGAAGTTCATTAGTTCCTTAGGCTTGAATTGATGTGCGATTCGTAGATTTAATGTTGTTTTGTGCGATTTGAGGCCTCAAGTAGGTCCGTTTTATGTTTTGGGAGTGGTCGGTGTGTCTGGACGGGGTCCCGAGGGGCTTAGGTATGTTTCCGATAAGTTGCGGACCATTTTCCATGTTTTGGGAAGACCTGGTCTGGTGCTTTTGCACCTTCAATGGTTTGGCCGCATGTGCGAGTTCGCATATATGTACTAGGGGCCGCCGAAGTAGAGTTGGGCTGGAGGAGCTAGGGACCACAGATGTGGCAAATTGTCCGCAAAATCAGAAGCGCAAATGCGCTTGGAGGTCCATAGATGCGGGAGGTCGGGCATTTAGTGAACCTCGCAGATGCGAGGAACGGACCATAGAAGCAGTGTAACAGGTGCAACATTTTGGCTCGCAGATGCGGAATAGCTGTGTAGATTAATATTTCGAAGGATTTGGTCATTTTTCATTATTTGGAGTTGTAGAGCTCAGTTGGAGGCGATATTTGGAGGGCTTTTCAATACAATTGAAGGGGTATGTGCATTCTTACTTGATTTTGGTGTTAGATATTTATTACCCATGAATTATTACACCTAGTTTATGCGAATTAAAGGTGTAATTTTGGGTTTTTTGGCTATGGTTTTGGAGAGTGAAAATTGATGATTTGAGGGTCGATTTGAGGTTAGATTTGGACGAAACACATAAATTTGGACTCGTATCGGAATATGTGTCCGGGATTTTTGAGTTTTGACGGGTTACGGGGTGCGAGCCTAGGGTTGACTTTTTGGGTTGATTTTGCATAATTGATTTAAGATTATAGTTTTATTGTTTGGGGTCATTTCCTATGGCTTTTATTGATGATATTAAGTTATTTTGACTAGATTCGAGTCACTCGGAGGTCGATTAGCGTGTGATGGGATTTTTGGAGTATTAATTGATGTGCTTTGAGGTAAGTAAAATGTCTAAACTTGGTTTGATGGTAATTTTGTCCATTGTCTAGGTTATTTGAGATATGTTGCGGGTGATGTATGTGCGAGGTGACGGGCGTATGTGCATGCACCGAGATTATTCATGGATTGGGCAGACCTTAGGTTATGAAATGCCTTGATTGCAATCATGCCTCGTTATAACCGTGTTTTCTCTATTTGTAGGATTATTTGAGCTATGATTCATGTTAGAAATCATGTCTATACTATGTCCCTATTTGTTTGAGACATGATAGGGCTATTCTTGTTGTTTTGTGCTGTTTGCCTTATTTGTAGACATACTCTCAATCATGATGCTATATCCGTGTATGATATCTCTGTCTCAGTGCATCCTCATTATGACTTTTCACAAGTTATTGATGCCTCATATGTGCAAAACTATTGTACTAGGTACTGTGAGATGTGGTTAATTGAGGCTTGAGCGACTGATGACTGATCTTGGGCCATAGAGCTGATTTGGTATTGATTTTGAGGTGATGCATATGCCAATCCCCATATTGGGCTAAGTGGAACTGACTAGGGGCGACGCTTGCACCAGACTCCATGATTGAGTATGTGATATTGATTGTTGGCTTATATCCGATCAGCGCTTGGGCAAGGATTTGCCCCTCCGGAGTCTGGTATTCATAGTGTGCGCTAACATAGGGTCATATATATATGTGCTTGAGTGAGGGACTTGCGTTAGGCACCCGTACACTGATAAGTGATGGTGTTGCGTGTGAGGGTTCAGGGGCAATTATTCCACGCACTATGTATGTGCTGAGTTATGTTATACTTGTTGAATTAATCGCGGTATTGTTGATCCTTGCATGTTAATTCGTCATGCAGGTATCGGGTTATGATTCTTCTTATGCTTGATGGTACTAGAAGTCTTTGTTTATTATTTTGGACTAGAAATCATTGTTAGGTTTATAACATCATGCTTAGAAAACTCGGTGAAAGAATTCATTCCCTTTACAACTATTCTTGAAAAGTATGCTTATTTCCTGTTATTGTGCAAAGGTTGAAATTAATATTGTTTGAGTTACTTCTCTTTGCCATTATTATTCTGTATTGTTTTATTGGTTATTTGTATTGGATATTGGGAAATTGTCAAACTCGTCATTGCTTTCATCCCGAGGTTAGGCTTGTTACTTATTGAGTACATGGGGCGGTTGTACTCATACCACACTCTATATTTTATGTGCAGATCTAGGTACTTCTAAGAGAGGTGATTGATAGTTGGAGGCACCTATACGAGATCATTGGAGATTTTGAGGTATCTGCTGATTTCGTTCACATACCTTTTAATCCCCTTCCATTTTGCTTATGTTATCACTGTTTTATCATTCAGACAGTTCTGCATTTGAGAATTTGACTCTGTATTAAAATTCTATAATGTTCTTGTGGTTGTTGACACCAGATCAGGGGATGATTGTAGTTGTGTTATTGCTGATACTTAAGATATTTATGATTATTCCACTGTTGAGATTATTAAATTATATTATTGTGATTATTTAAATGTTGGCTTGCCTAGCAAACAGTGTTAGGCGTCGTCACGGCTCCTGTGAGAGTTTGGGTCGTGACACCATTTCTGTGTTCCGAGACCTCCCATAGCTTTATTTGATTATTTATGACTTGCGTGCGTGGTCCGTGTCATTTTCCGAAAATTTTATATGTGAAATTTTAAAGAAACTGTGATTTTCGACTTATAAATGATTAGAGTTGATCACGGTCAATGTTTTTGGTAAACAACCTCGGATCGATGTTTTGCCGATTTCGGTAGGTTTGTATGATATTTTTAGACTTATACGCATGTTTGGTTGGGGTTCCGGGTGACCTGAGGCCGTTCGCATTGTGTAAAGATTTGAAAAATGAGTTTTGAAGTTGAAAATCTTGAGTTTTAATGATCGATTCTTGACATTTGACATTATTTTGATGATTTGAGTTAGCGAGCAAGTTTGTATGATGTTATAAACTTGTGTGAATGTTCGGATTGGAGCCCGAGGGGCTCGAGTGAGTTTCAGATGTGTTTTGGCTAAGTTGAGAATTATTGGGGTGGACTGCCTGCAGATCTCGCATTTGAGAGGTACTGTTTACAAATGCGAGCATCGCTTTTGCGAGTATTTATTCGCATTTGCGAAGAGGGATGGGATTGGGCACTTTGCATTTGCGAAGTCTTAGTTATATTTAAGACTGGCGGGATCATCGCATTTGTGACTGTGGTGTCGCATTTGCAACACTGGGCAATTTTGAGCAGTTTTGAAAAAGCGAAGATTGGTATGCATTTACGAGGGTGGGGTCCTTCGCAAATACAAAGGAAGTGTCACATTTGCGACAACTGAAGGCTGAGACACTATCGCATTTGCGACTAGTGGTTCGCTTTTGCGATGGTTGCAATTGTGAATATGATTTCGCAATTGCATCATCTGCAACTGGGTAAAGGTTGAGAATTTCGGGGCTTACCGCATTTTACACCATTTTTGAACCCTAAAATTCATAGAGGTGATTTTTGGAGAGCAATTTCTTTCCAAATTCATATGTAAGCACCTTTAACTTGTTTCAATCAATTTCAATTACTTATTCATGAATTTTATCATCAAATCTATGTATTTCGAAGTAGAAATTGGGGGTTTGTGGCCGAATTTAGGAATTTTGTAAAATTGAGATTTAGACCTTGAATTGAGGTCGGATTTCAAAACGAATCACATACCTAGGCTCGGGGGTGAATGGGTAATCGAGATCTAGTCCTAATCTCGAATTTCGATCACGTGGGCTCGGGTTGACTTTTTGTTGAATTTTTTAATTATGTTGAAGATTGAACCTTTATCATATGGGGGTAGTTTCTGAATCTTTTTTTTATGTGTTTAAACAATATTTGATTAGATTCAATTGGTTTGGAGGCTTGTTCTAAAGGAAAAGTCGTGTTGGATTGTTGACTTGTATCTGAGAAGAGGTAAGTGTCGTGGTTAACATTGGCTTGAGGGAATTAGAACTTGATTGGTCTAGTGGTTACATGATTTGTGTTTGGGGACACCGTATATGCTAGGTGACGAGTGCATATGCGTTGTCATGGGCACAAGCATGCGGGGTGGATTACTTGATTGTTTGTCTTCGATTACATCATGTCTTTATTCATTCCATGTTTTTACTTGCTACATTATTTACTTGTACATATCATTACTTGTTAAATACATGCCTTCACTTGTTACACATGTCATTACTTGTTATACATTATTTACTTGTACATGTCATTACTTGTTATATACATGCCTTCACTTGTTACACGCCTCTATTTGCTACATGTTTTCATGTATCCATGCCTTTATTCAATGCCCGCCTTTACTTGTTCTATGCTCTTATAGGTTATTAGATAGATGCTTTTACTTCTCTCATGCCTTTACTTGTTTATTCGCCTTACTCATGTTCTATTTCATTTTACCATGTTATATTGGATTACCTTTCCATGATGTGGGACAAGACTGGGTATGTTGTTGTTGTATATGGTATTGTCTTAGAGAATTTATACGTTTTGGTTTCCTTTTTTGTTACATTGTGAAATACGCATAGTTGGTAGTTATATATATGGATCAGGTTGCACGCTGCAACAATGTGGATCGGATTGCACACCGCAACGGTATGAGTATCATATATGTGGATCGGTTTGTGCGCCGCAACTAAGAGGTTGTATGGTCGTTATTCTTGGCTGTTGGTTTCCGTTACCATATTGTGTGGTGAGACTAAGTAGTGATGATATCCTGGGGCCTCTGTCATTTATTCCTTGTTTCAGTTATCATGTTAAATAATTGTTTCTCTACTTTGTTATTGCTTTTCTACTTATATTCGTACAGATTTATAATGAGTGTCTTGTCATAGCCTCGTCACTACTTCATCGAGGTTAGGCTCGGCACTTACGGAGTAAGTGGAGTTGATTGTACTCATACTACACTTTTGCTATTCTTGTCCAGATCCCGATGTTGGTCCAGTGGCGCATAGCGGTGATTGCTCGGAACCATTCTTTTAGGATACTTGAGGTAGAGCTGCACAACGCTCGCAGACTGTCACGACCCCAAATCCCACCTTAGGAATTATGATGGCACCTAGTCTCTAAGACTAGGTAAGCCTAATACATGATAAGTTTTAACAGAAATAACTAGCTTACTCTCAAACATTAAACTGATAACTGAAATAACGTAGCTAAAGCTGTATAATAGTTATACTTCCCCAAAACCGGTAATATAGAGTCATAAGCTTTACTGAAATACCCTAGAATCTCTAAATACAGTACTGTTTTGAAATGGAGATAAACAATAGTAAAGATAATAACAAATGGCGGCTCCGAGGCTTGCGAGCATCAAACAGGTATACCTTGAAATCTCCGCAAATGTCAGAACCAACTCACTAACGTTCAACATGGTCAGAGGTACCTGGATCTGCATAAAAATGTGCAAAAGCATAGTATGAGTACACCACAACGGTACCCAGTAAGTATCAAGACTAACCTCGGTAGAGTAGTGACGAGGTAAGTCAAGACACCCACTAGATATGGAAAAATCTGTGCAAACATTAATATAAAGCTAACAATGGAAAGAATATCAATATAAGGCTAACAATATAGAGAACATAAACATAATCTAACAATGGAAATAGAAGCAACAAATAACAACATGAAGTAAATAGGTGATAAAGCAGCAAAATAATCAGAACACAGTAAACAGAATACAAGTGAAGTAAATTAAGGAAAACAAATGACGGTCCAATTAATCAAGCCATTTCAGCACAAGATTTTCAACAAGAATCACCCTGAGGTACCACACCTCATAATCACAAATCACAATTCATAAATCATAAATCTTCCTTATATCGCCGCGTGAGATTTACATTGGATTTTTGAAAATATTTTTCTCGAAATAGCTTCATGCGCTTTAGCCCCCTTATCTCTCCATGTAGCTTCAAGTAATTTCCCTTACTAATAACACGTGCATCAATCCTCCCTTATCTCGCTGCATACACATCAATATCACCACCCTTATACCACCACATGCGCATCTTGTCACAATACAATGATCAACTTGCACTACACGTGCACATATGCCACACCATTGCAAAACCAACAATACCAATATTAATATAACTCATAGCGCATGGCTCAACAACAATATATACAAGATCATCAACAACAACCCAATAAAATGGGAGAATAAACTCAACCAAGAAAGATGTTCCATGTAATAACAACTCCAATTAAAGGCACATAAGAATAAATTCAACAATGGAAGATATAACATGTAATAACAACTCAATAAAATGCAAATAAGTATAAAGTGAACAAAGAAAGATATAACATGTAATAACAACTTCAACTAAATGCAAATTAGAATAAACTAAGAGTCTAAACCAGTCAATTTTCACATATAAGCCTGTGTAAACACTCGTCACCTCATGTACACGTCTTTCACACAATTCAGATAGTGCAATTAAACTAAATCCTACAGGGTAGTTCCCTCATACAAAGTTAGACAAGATACTTACCTCAACTAGGCCAAATTCAACACTCAAAAATGGTTTTTCCTTTAAAATCCGCCTCCACACGACTTGCATCTAACCAAAAACGACTTAATATCATCAAACAATGCAAGAGAAACTAATTTCGATAATTAAAGTTAAACTCTTTATAAAATTCCTCAAAATTCAACAAAAGATAAACCTCGGGCCAATTCGGTAAAAACTCGAGTCCAAGGGTAGATCTCGATAACCCATAACCCCACGAGTCTATATATGTGTTTTGTTTTCAAATTCGAGTCCAATTCGACTCTCAAATTTCAAATTTTCATTTTTCCAAATATAGAGTAAATCCCCCAAAATTTCTATTCAAATTCTATGGATTAGAGCTTAAATCTCTTAACTAATCATATAATATAGCTGAAAATAGATTAAAATCACTTACCCAATAGTTATATGTTAAAATCCCTTCTCAAAATCGCTTCCTACCGAGTCTAGAGTTCTAAAATATGATGAATTAAACTAATTCCCGAAATTCCACTATTTTGATCAACTGCAGGTCTTGCAAATGCGACTTGGGGTTCCCATTTGAGAACCCCGCAAATGCAAAATATCCATCGCAAAAGCGATTCTTGCAGATTCCATGGGAGGTCGCAAATGCAACGCTGACTTCGCATTTGCGAAGTCGGCCTCTTTTCAAAAGCGATCCATTTGATCGCATATGCGAAATGTCCTAGGCTAGGTCCCTTATCATTTGCGAGGCTGGCTTAGCAAATACGAAGCCTGCCAGCCCACAACCCTTTCAAAAATGTAATAATTTATTCGCATAAGTGGTGATCACAAATGCGAATTGGTGCTCGCATTTGTGATAACTACAGCACCAACACACCAGCTGCTAAGAAACAAGCCAAAAACCAATTTGAAACACGTCCGAAACTCAGTCGAGCACTCGGGGCTCCACACCAAACATCCATCTAGTCCAAAAACATCATACAAAATCGCTTGTCAGATCAAATCACCTAAATAACATCCGAAACTACGAATTGGATATCATAACACATGAAATTCCACAATGAACTAGAGAATCACCAGAATCACATTCAAACATCCGATTCTTATCAAAACCAAATAGGAATGACACCAAATTTTATAGACAAGTTCCAAATAAGAAAACATACCTATTCCAAGTCCCGAAACAAAAATACCAACCGGATAGACATAAAGTCAACTAACTGTCAAACTCAAGGATTTTCTAAATCTTCAAATTGCCAACTTTCCTCAAAATAAGTCAAATCAGCCTAGGAACCTCCAAATTCGAATCCGGGCATATGCCTAAGTCCAAATTCACTATACGAACCTATTGGAGTCATCAAATACCATTTCGGGGTTATTTTCACAAAATTCAAATCTCGGCCAACATTTCCAACTTAAGATTCTAAACTAATAACCAAAGGGTCCAAATCAACCAAAACCTTTCCAAAATGAAACCAACTATCTCCGGAAGTTATAAAACCACAAATGCACATGTGTGAAGCCTCAAAAAAAGAAACGAGAATACACAAAACAACTGGTTGGGTTATTACATTATCCCTCTCTTAAAACAAATGTTCATCCTCGAACGTGCATAGAGACATACCTGACATGACAAAAAGTTAAGGATAATGGCTTCGCATGTCATGCTCGGTCTTCCAACTCACCTCCTCGATTGGTTGACCTCTCCATTATACTTTCACTGAAGCAATGTTCTTTGACCTCAACTTTTGGACATGTCTCTCCAAGATGGCAACCGGGTCCTCAATATAAGTCAAATCCTTGTCCAATTGGACTAAGCTGAAATCTAATACATGCGACGAATCACCATAATACTTCTGGAGCATTGAAACATGTAACACCGGGTGAACTTCCGATAAGCTGGTGGTAATGCAAGTCTGTAGGCCACCTCACCCCACTATCTTAAGGATATCAAAAGGACCAATATAGCTAGGGCTCAAATTACCCTTCTTCTTGAACGTCATCACACCTTTCATGGGAGAAACTCTAAGCAAAACTCCCTCGCCCAACATGAATGCTACATCGCGAGCCCTCCGATCAGTATAACTTTTCTTCCTAGATTGCATCGTACGAAGCCGATCCTGAATCAACTTAACCTTCTCCAAAGCATCTCTAACCAAATTAGTTCCCAACAACCTAGCATCCCCAGGCTTAAACCATCCAACCAGAGAATGACATCGACTCCTATATAAGGCCTCGTAAGAAGCCATCTTGATGCTCGACTGATAGTTGTTATTATAGGCGAACCTTGCGAGTAATAGAAACTGATCCTATTAACCCCCAAAATCAATAACACAGACATGTAGCATGTCTTCCAAGATTTGAATAGTGCACTTGACCTACCCATCCATCTGGGGACAAAATGGCATGCTCAACTCGACCTACCTAAATCGCGCTGCACAGCTCTCCAAAAGTGCAATGTGAACTGCATGCCTCGATCAAAGATACTATGTACAAACACACCATGAAGACGAACAATCTCCTGAATATAAATCCAATCCAGCTGCTCTAAAGAGTAGATAGTCACGACCGGAATGAAGTGTGTAGACCTGGTCAGTCTGTCCACAATAACCCATACTACATCAAATTTCCTCAAGGTCCGTGGAAGTCCAACTACAAAATCCATGGTGATACGCTCCCACTTCCACTCTTGAATATCAAGCCTCTGAAGAAAACCGCCCAGTCTATGATGCTCGTACTTCATCTGCTGGCAGTTCAAACACCAAGCTACATACTCTACAATATCTTTCTTAATTCTTCTCCATCAATAGAGCTACCTCAAATCCTGATACATCTTCACGGCACCTAGGTGAATGGAATACTGCGAACTATGTGCCTCCTCAAGATTAAACTCACGTAACTCATCAACATTGGGTACACAAATCCGGCCTTGCATCCACAACGCCCCATCATCTCCAATGGTAACCTCCTTGGCATCACCGTGATGCACCGTGTCCTTTAGGACAAATAAGTGAGGATCATCATACTTGCACGCCTTGATGCGCTCAAACAAAGAAGACCGTGAAACCACGCAAGAAAGAACTCAACAAGGCACCGAAATACCTAGCCTCAAGAACCTGTTGGCCAAAACCTGAACATTCAATGCTAGCGATCTCTCCCCAACTGGAATATAAGCAAGACTCCCCATACTCTCAGCCTTCCTACTCAAAGCATCAGCCACCATATTGGCCTTCTCGGGATGATAAAGAATGGTGATATCATAGTACTTTAGTAGCTCTAACCACCTATGTTGCCTCAAGTTCAGATCTTTTTTCTTGAACAAGTGTTGTAGACTCCTGTGATCTGTGAATACCTCACAAGACACGTCATAAAGATAGTGCCTCCAAATCTTCAGCACGTGAAAAATGACTGCCAACTCTAAATCATGCACTGGGTAGTTATTCTCATGGGGCTTCAACTGACGCGAAGCATAAGCAATTACTCTAACCTCCTACATCAATACACATCCAATGCCAATCCGCAAAGCATTACAATAAATTGTATAAGAACCTGATGTTGAAGGCAAAAAACCAGAACTGAAGATATGGTCAAACCAGTCTTGAGCTTCTGAAACTTCTCCTCACACTCATCAGACCACCTGAATGGGACACCCTTCTAGGCCAATCTGGTCAAAAGAGCTGCGATGGATAAAAACCCCTTCAGAAACGGCGATAATATTCGACTAAGCATAGAAAACTCTAGATATCAGCAGCAGAAAATGGTCTGGGCCAACTCTGAACTTCCTCCACCTTCTTCGAATCCAACTTAATCCCCTTACTAGACACCACATGGCCCAAAATGCTACCGAATCAAGCCAAAACTCACACTTTGGAAAATTTAACATATAGATTCTTCTCCCTCAAGGTCTGGATCATGATCCTTAAGTGCTACTCATGATCCTCCCGGCTGCAAGAATACACCAATATCTTGTCAATGAACACGATGATGAAAGAATCAAGATATTGCTGGAATGCACTGTTCATCAAGTGCATAAAGGTTGCTTGGGCATAGGTCAGCCCAAATGACATCACCAAAAATGCATAGTGACCAAAATGAGTCTTGAAAGCCGTCTTCGAAATGTCTGAATCCCGAATCTTCAGTTGATGATATCCTGACCTCAAGTCAACATTTAAGAATACCCGAGCACCCTAAAGCCGATCAAATGAATCATGAATGCGCGGTAGTGAGTACTTGTTCTTGATTGTAACTTTTTTCAATTGTCTGTAATCAACACACATGCCGTCTTTCTTCTTCACATATAGAATTGGAGCACCCCAAGGTGAGACACTCAGTCGGATGTAACCCTTATCAAGAAACTCCTGAAGTTGTTTCTTTAATTCTTTGAAATCTACTGCTGCCATACGATACAGAGGAATATAGATGGACTGAGTTCCCGACACCAAGTCAATACCAAAATCGATATCTCTATCAGATGGCATACCTGGTAGGTCTGCTGGACACACATATAGGAAATCTCTCACTATCGAAACTAACTCAACGGTAGGAGTATCAACACTGACATCCATCACAAAGGCTAAATATGTTAAGCACCCCTTCTCAACCATTTTATGTGCCTTCAGGAAAGACACCACTCTACTAGGAACATAATCTAATATACCTCTCCACTCCAACTACGGCAAACCCGGCATAGCCAATATCACGGTCTTGGTGTGACAATCTAAAACCCTGTGATAGGGCGACAATCAATCACTACCCAATATCACATCAAAGTTTATCATACTGAGTAGAAGAAGGTCAACCCTAGTCTCATAACCCCCGATAGTGACCAAACACGACCGATAAATGTGGTCTACAATAATAGAAGCAAAGTAAGATGACACATACAAATACGTGGAACCTGGATCAAATAAAATTGAGGCATCCCTATGACAGACCGAAATAATACCTATGATAACAACATTTAATTCAACAACCTCGATTCCACCCGAAAAAGAATAGCAACGAGCCTGGCCTCTCCCTCTAGGAAGACCTCTACCCGCCTGACCTCCACCCCTAACTGGCTGTGCATGTGGAGTAAAAACCGGAGTAGCAACTATAGCATGTGAACCTTGTGGAACCTGTATAGGTGCACCCTTCCTAAGTCTGGGACAGTCCCTCACCGTATGCCGGGTATCACCACACTCGAAACAAGCTCTCTGTGGGCGTGGCTACTGAAACTGAACCTGACCTGGTCGGCTAGACTGACCGCTGAAGACACCACGTGCAGAAGGTGCAATGGAAAGTGATTGTGCATAATGGGTGACCTTAGATCTTGAAATAGTCGGAGCACTGCAAGTATCTGGAAGTGCTGAATGAACTGGTCGACTCACATAACCCCTACCATGACGAGCTGAAATTGCAGCATGGGCACCACTAAATCCTCCAGAATCTCGAGACCTCTTGGCCTCTCTGTCCTCCATCTCTTGGCCCAGCATATGCTCCAACCTGGGGAGTGATCTCCACAAACTGTTAAAATGGAGTATCAATCTCCAACTCCTGTTCCATACTGAATCTAAGACCATAACTGAGCCCCTCCATAAATTTGCGAACTCGATCTCTGCTGTAGAAATCAAAGTGCATGTCGGGACAATTTAATCTTAATGGCGTACTCTGACACCTTCATAGTCCCCTGATGCAACTGCTTGAACTCTATGCGTCATGCATCTCGGAGGGTCTTTGGGATGAACTCCCTCAAATACATATCTGAAAACTGAGTCCAAGTGAGTGGCACTGCATCAGCTGGACTACCCTCTTCATAAGCCTGCCACCACCTATATGTTGCTCTTGTCAGCTGAAATGTAGTGAAGGTGACCCCTCTCACCTCCACAATGTCCATGGTATGGAGAATACGGTTGAAGCATTCTAGAAACTGCACCACTGTAAGTAGGAGGATCATACATCTTGAACTTCTAAAGTCTCTTCTACTCCTCCTCTGATGCCTCTGGCCTGACCTCAAGCTGAACCGCGATAAGGGGTTGTGCTGTCATAACTCCAGGAACCTGACCAACATGGGCTTGGTGCTCTAGAGTACGGGCAACGGGAGTCTGGGATCCTCCCCCAGCCCGAGAAGTAGCTAGACTAACTGGAATCCTGCTTGAGCTAACATACCGAACATGCTCAGGAAATGTGACAAGGTCTCCTGCAGTCCATGTGTAGTAGCAGGCATCTCTGAAATAGCTTCACATATTTTAGTTCCCTTATCTCGTCACGTGGCTTCAAGTAATTTCCCTTAATAGCAACACGCACATCAATCCCCCCTTATCTCGCTGCATGCACATCAATATCACCACTATGATACCGCCGCATGCGTCTTATCACAATACTATAATCAACTCGCACCACACGTGACCATATTCCACAACATTGCCATAATAACAATACCAATATCACAACAACTCATAGCCCATGACTCAACAACAATGTATACAAGAGTCTCAACAATAACCCAATTAAACAGAAGATTAAATTCAACCAAGAAAGATGTTCCATGGAATAACAACTCCAATTAAATGCACATAAGAATAAACTCAACAATGGAAGATATAACATGTATAACAACTTAATAAAATGCAAATAAGGAAAAAGCCAACAATGAAAGATATAACATGTAATAAGAACTTCAACTAAATGCAAATAAGAATAATCTAAAAATCTAAACCGGTCAATTTATACATATAAGACTGTGTACACACTCTTCACCTCTTGTACACGTCTTCCACATTATTCAAATAGTGCTATTAAACCAAATCCTACATGGTAGTTCTCCTACACAAAGTTAGGCAAGATACTTACCTCAACTAGGCCAAATCAACACTTAAAAATCACTTTTCCTTTAAAATTCGCCTTCATATGGCTCAAATCTAACAAAAATGACTTAATATCATCAAACAATGCAGGAGAAACCAATTCCGACAATTAAAGTTAAGATCTTTGCACAATTCCCCAAAAGTCAACAAAAGTCAATCGCGAGCTAGTTCGGTCAAAACTCAAGTCCAAGGGTAGATCTCGACTACCCATAACCCCACAAGTCCATATATGTGTTATGTTTTGAAATCCAAGTCCAATTCGAATCTCTAATCTCAAATATTTGTTTTTCAAAACATAGTCAAAATCCCCCAAAATGTCTATTCAAATTTCATTTATTATAGGTTATATCTCTTAACTGAGCATGTAATATAATTGAAAATTAATTAAAATCACTTACCTAATCATTGCATGTGAAAATTTCTCCTCAAAATCGCCGCCTACCGAGTCTAGGGTTCTAAAATATGATGAATGAAGCTAAGTCCCGAAATCCCACTATTTTGATCAGCTGCATGTCTCGTAAATGCAACCTGACACAAATGTGAAATATCCATCGCAAAAGAGATTCCTGTAGATCCCAGGGGATGTCGCAAACATGACACTGACTTTGCATTTGCGAAATCAGCCCCTTCGCAAAAGCGACCCATTTGATCGCATATGCGAAATGTCCCAGCCCAGGTCCCCTTCGCATTTGCAATGCTGGCTTCGAAAATGCGAAGACTTCCAGCCACAACCCCTTCACAAATGCTATAACGTATTCACAAAAGCGGTGATCGCAAATGTGAACTGATGCTGGACTTGCGATAACTGCAGTACCAACACATAACTGCTGAGAAACAAGCCAAAACGAATCCAAAACACGTCTAAAACTTACCCGAGCCCTCGGGGCTCCACACTAAAATTTCACATAAGTCTAAAAATATCATACAAACTCTCTCGCATGATCAAATTACCAAAATAACATCCAGAACTACGAATCAGACATCATAACACATGAAATTTCACAATGAACTCAAGAATTGCTAGAATCATAATCAAGCGTCTGATTCCTATCAAACCAACTCGAAATGACACCAAATTTTGAAGACAAGTTTCTAATAATAAAACATACCTATTCCAAGTCTTGAAACTAAAATTCAAATCCAATAGCCATAAAGTCAACCTACGGTCAAACCCAAGAAATTTCTAAATCTTCAAATTGTCAACTTTCGATAAAGCAAGTCAAATCAATCTAGGAATCTCTGAATATGAATTCGGGCATACGCCTAAGTCCAAAATTACTATACAAACCTAATGGAGTCATCAAAACACCGTTCTGGGATCGTGTTCACAAAATTCAAATCTCGGCCAATATTTCCAACTTAAACTTCTAAACCAAGAACCAAAGGGTCCAAATCAACCCAAAGTCTTTCCAAAATGAAACCAACTATCCCTCCCTTTCCAAAATGAAACCAACTATCCTTCCAAGTCATAAAACCATAAATGTACATGTGTAAAGAATCAAAAGGAGAAATGTATCTCAAATACACAAAATGACCGTCCGGGTCGTTACCCATGAAGTCCCCTTCTTATCTATATTACTATTTATTTTGTATCAGACAATTGTATTTCATTTCAGTCTCTGTTTGTAGTATTATGGCAGCTCACACACTTGTGACACTCGTTTCTAAGAGTAGTCTAGACAATATTGTATGAATTTGTTATATATATATATATATAAGAGTATTTCAATCTTAATTGCTTAAAATATTGTTGTAGACATATAAAGTTATTGGGTCTAATCCATACAAAATTTGGATTAAATTCAATTGGGTTAAAAAATTAATATGGGCTTTACACGTTAAATTAGTCCATTTTATTATTTTAGAGCCCAAGGTTCATTTCATCTTAAGACCCAGACTCATGCCATGTGTCAAGTGACATGGCATATCTGGTCAAACTGTAAGCTAAAAAGATGATGCCACGTGTAAAATGATATGGCAATCCAAGTCAAAAAGCAAGAACCAACCACAGGTCACCAAGTTGCTAAAATGACATGGGCCAATCAGAATCAAGAGAGTTCATATGTAGCTGGACTGTCCATCCTCTACAACTATAAATTGAGGGGTTACATAACTCTCAATACATTCAGAGTTGGAGAAGAACATTCCGCAATTGGTGAAGGCATCCACAAACAGAGAGATCAAATCTTCTATTAGCAAGAAGATTAACGGTGCCTTATCGTCGAAGTTCCGAAAGTCCATCACATTGCATGAATTCTTTCCTAGAAAATTCCTTCCTGGAGGTCATGTTCGTGCAACTCATGTAGTTTCTAGTACTGACAAAATAAAAGAAAGAAATGATGAGCTCGCTCCAATGAAAATACAAGAACATTATGATATCGGAAAAGTTGTCACATGTTGTGCAATAATTTCCTTCACAGATGATGACTTGTTGTTGGGGTGTAGGCCACATAGCAGACCTTTGTTTGTTGTAGGGGCCATTCGGGAACAACATCTCAATCACATACTTGTTGATGATGGTTCGGCTATCAACATCATGGCAAAGATGGTGCTAAAAAAGCTTGGGATCTCTATCTATGAGCTATCCAAAAGTAACCTAACAATCCAAGGTTTCAACTAAGGAGGACAACGAGCCATAGGTATGATCCGGGTGGAATTATATATTGGTGAGATGAAGTCAAACACCCTGATTCATGTCATAGATGCTAAAACATCATACAACCTACTGCTCGGACGTCCTTGGATTCATGAGAATGGAGTAGTATCGTCTACTTTGCATCAATGTATGAAGTACATAAGGGATGGAGAGATAGTCAAAATTGATGCAGACATCAATCCTTTCACTAAGATAGAGTCATACATTGCAGATGCAAAATTCTACCTAGATTCTTGTGAACCGAGTGTGGAGAAACCATCATAAGTCGATGAAGCTGATGTCAAGTCAGAAGAAATAAATGAGGCTCAATGGACTACCACCAAGCTGCCTAAGAAGAGAACTGAAGAAGAATCCATTGAGCTATCATCATCTGAAGGTGACATACAGACAAAGAGTGATAAGGAGCATCTAGTTTATCGTTATGTTCCACGTGAGCGTCGAATGAAAGGGCTACCTTTGCTATAGGAATGTACTCCAAAGAAGCAAATGAGGCACAAAGATATCTAACATTTGAAGGAGCATATGACTGTCCCAGTTGTACAAATCCCATATGTGACTTGTGAGTTTAAAAATGGCAATCTCCAAGCTGATAAAATAAAGGGCACTATGATCCTAAGGCCTTCATACTGCTTGAAAAGTCTGGTTATGACTTCTTTAATCCGTCTAGACTAGGAGAACTCAAAGACGAAGTCACTGGTTAAAAGATACATGGGCTCAATGAGTCCCAAGTGAAGTTGAGAAAGCAGGGGCACTACGTCGCCACTCCTAGGTTTGTTTTGGGATTCTGTTTGACAGAGCCTCTTCGAATATCATCTAAAAGAAGCAAAGAGATAGCTTTATCAGAACACACCCCGATAGAGGAGATGAAGGAAGTTAAGGGCAAGAAAATAAAACAACGGGCTTTAGTTTTTGATCGCATTGGAGGCTCCACCCCTCTGGTCTAGGTGTTTGAAAGGCTAATTCATCACGCCCAACTATGCCTTATAAAAGTGACAAGCGGTCGTCGAAAATATATACCGGCTAATAAGTTCGGAGTCGAATCCCACAGGGAATTAACCTATTAACCACAGCTGCTAGACTCGCACAAATTCACGCAATGAATCTTCAAAAATATTTAAATAACACTTTGGATGTTTATTAACTAAATGTTACGTAATAAAAATGCAATAATAAATAACTAACTATGAACGGTTTGTAAACAAGAATTTGAATGATCTAAGGTTTTGATTTCCCCTATTGTTGGAATCCTTTCCGCTACGTTTTCTATAAATTCGCCTAAGTCTTCTCTATAAATCATGAGCACTATGATTGTCATAACTCTCTCTTGAGTAATTACCACAATTTACTAGACATATTCTCCCGAATTATGCTACTTGGCTTTAAGTACGGCTCACTTAGATCGCTCCAAGATTTTGTTATTCCTAATCCCACCTTTAAACCCTTTGTGTTGATCCCTCATATACGTTAGGAGTGATGTTGTTCAACAACTACCTAAATATGCACTCTCTCAATTTACTAGACATATACGTTAGCTACTCATACTCATAGTAACAATATCCCAAATATTTTGCATAATCCAATTACAAAGTAAAGATGAAAGGATGTATAAATCGATGATTCTAACTCCCAACGGGTGATTCCACAAGCTATTCTTGCCTCCGGTTGCAAAAGTCCTCCAAAAGTGGCGTTTTTAGGTCTTTTTATATGTGTAGGAAAAGACCTAAACGTGTAGGCAAAGTCCTAGTCAAACCCGAAGACGAAATAAGTCTTCAAAACTCGGATTGTACACACCCAGACCTGGCCTCGCGGGGCCTAACACCTGGTGGACCTCGCCACAGGCCTGGCGTCGCCAGGTATAAGGCCTGGTCAAGCTCACCTTCTGCCCCGCCTCGTCAGGTCTCTCACCAGCTACAAGCTTGGCATCGCCAGGTATAAGGCCTGCTCTAGGCTTGGCTTCGCTAGGTATAACGCCTGATGTAGGCCTGGCTTTGCCAGCTTCTCATTTTCAACTGCTCCCGAGCACGCTTTCGACTTTAAGTATCCCTTTTGCTCTACTTTCATCTCCAATTCACCTACACATAAAATTGACTTCATTACGAGCAAATAAAGTGTAATTTATCATTAAAGCATATAAAATGCAAGGAGAATAATGTGCTAAACCATAAATTATAGCCACACATCAATACCCCACAGTTAAACATTGCTCGTCCTCGAGCAATCAAACTACACTTATAGACACAACCTATTAAGCTATTCCCTTAACTAATTATACCAAGAATCTTTAAAATAGTTTAAGCACAAAGGTGTGACATCCTCACCTCAAGATTTGACACACAAATAACATACATTATTTACAATTCACTTAATTACTCTAACATGGAGGTCAACGACATTACCTTTCCTTTATAAATCAAAGAGCTTAGTTCCACACACAATGAAATTTTTAGAACATAGGAACTCAAGATAGACAAAATTCACTCGCTCTCAGAAATAACATTCATATGCCACAAATGATACACCATAGGCTTTTCCGTAGTGTAATACTCTTCTAATCGAGTTCATTCAGTCTAAGATCAAGTGGGACTTTCATTGGTTGCAATGTAGGATTCGGGTCGGGTAGGATACATTTGGATATGAGCGACTACACCTCCCTTAAGTACTTTAATACACAGCCCATACTTATGTCAAACCAAACATTCCACCTTCCTTTCAATTTATATTACCCCATATTTCTTTAAGCACAAGTATATCACTAGACATCGTCATCAAGACTTATTTTTCATACAATACACTATTATCATTTTTTTTAATTCTTGTTTCTTCTTTAAGTGGTTTTTATTGACAAATTGTTTTTTCAAAATAATGCACATATCTCCTTATTTCAATTGTTCCACTCAAAAGCCAACCCACCACCCCACACTTTAACTTTTTCATAATTCATCACAATAAGTGCTCATGAGAGGTGACAAGGTTTAATTATATGGTCTATAAAAATAAAGGGGTACGACTTGTA
The DNA here is from genome assembly GCF_000390325.3 of Nicotiana tomentosiformis. Lineage (NCBI taxonomy): Eukaryota > Viridiplantae > Streptophyta > Magnoliopsida > Solanales > Solanaceae > Nicotiana > Nicotiana tomentosiformis. The sequence continues at coordinate 22,200,690 of NC_090814.1, read as the reverse complement.
ATGTGGTTACCAAAGAAACATGATTAGCGGCTCAACGGGGTTAAATACGATATATAACATTTAGGTGGGTATACTTTATATATCTGTCGTAACAAAGAAACGCCCATATCACTTCCTAGACTGAACAATACTACTATTTCGCTTTGCACACACAGGGGCAAGTTCTAGACATCAAATGCAATGCATAGAATATATACAAAACCCCACACAGACATAGCACATAACTCACTTAGGATTTGTTTCATCGTGACACTCCAGTCAAAGCATTTAAGCAAAATTAGGAATCTACGATTTAAGGTGCTAGAGTAAAAAACCGAGCCTAAGCGTCACAACCATAGTACTAACTATTCTCAAGGCATAGCAAAGCTCATGATATTTCTGCAACTAAATGCATAGCCCCTTGGTTCCTACTCCTAAAAATTAAATGTAACTACACCCGGTTTAACTAAAACACCTTGGAAAAGAACCGCGGCCCAAAGAACAACTAAGGGGGAATTGCTACACTACCTAAAATAAAAATCTTCTTTTTGTTTAGATGTACTTCCCTCAAGAAAACTGTCTAGGAGATCCATCATTGGGAAGAGTAATTTCTTAAAACAAATAACTAAAACAATTATCTAACGAAAACGACACTTACTAAAACAATAAAAATAAGAAATTACAAGTAATTTCTGCAAGTCCCCACCCCACACTTAGATCATGCATTGTCCTCAGTGCATGCACAAATTGACAAAACAAGAAAAATGAGTAGGGTGCAAGGATACTCCCTGATCAAACTGCGTCCTCATCCTCTGAGGTTCTCCACTCTTCATCATGTGCTTCTTCCTCATCAGCATCGTCGTCCTCATCATCGGACTGCTCCGGCTCGGCCTCAGACTACTCAAGTGTGTTGATATCCTTATCATCGAGGAGTCTGTGTCCATCTCCTATCCCAACCAGCTGTTGGGCATGAGCATTGAGCGGGTACCGCTACTCCAATAAGGTCCTCTCCTCAGATGTAGTCGGCCAACCCCCTATCCTCAGCTGCAAATCCATCATCCCATAGAGATGGGCCATAAATCTATCATCATGAGCATTGCGCTCGGCACCTGTCAAAGATGTCATGGTAGTCTCTTCTTTCATCTGTAGACTAGTGATGTCCGTTTGTCGTAGGGGCTGATCAATGGTGTGGACAAAATCTGGCTCCTCTGTAACCTCCTCGATTTTTAAGAACTGAGTTAAAAAATTAGCAAATGGAATTCGATCGACCTTCTTTGTCATTCTGACTAAAGATATCTGGTAGCAGATCAGATGACCTACATTCACCCTTTGACCTGTCATGAGGATAACCTAATGAGCGTGTCATGATTGCACGGTAGGAGCCGTGCATTTATCAGTTTAAGCCACACTTGAGCTTCCACTCTTATCTTCTTCTTAGGGAACCTATTGTGCCTATTTGTTTTCGTATCCCGGACTCATACTTCCGTAGAATTGACACCACAAAGCATGTGTCTCAACTCTCTATATGTAGGCCGGCGAATGAAGTGGTCCAATGTCTCCACAAGAACATCCGGAGCACCTAAGAAGTTACATATGGCCATGGCTGAAAAATATGTCAATCGTCCACGAATCAGCACCAGCTGTTCACTATCCTGTGGATTAAACCCTGCATAGAAATCCAAACTAGATTGAGATTAATATCCCCATGTGTTCTTGAATACATAGTTTAACCCCAAATCCTGGATGCCCCTTCAAGCTGCGTTCATGGATAGCTGCTTCCGGGTGTATATGTTTAGGCCTACAGCGCCTGTACCAATTCTTAGTATGCGGGGGTATGCTGTTGATTCCAAACTCCCGTTGGCCTTGGGGTTGTGGATGCATGGCTGCAACAACTACCACAGCTTGTGATCCACTCATACTGGAGGAATCTTCTCCCCCTTTTCTCTTCTTTGGGAAGAGGTGCGGAGGTCGCCTTTGCTTTAGCCGGAGCAATGAAAGTAGCCTTTCCTTTGCATGTGTCTTTTCTCGGAGGCATCTTCGTTCCTACACAAGTAATCATTAATCAGTTAAAATTGTATTACACATTACACACATAGTCTTGCCCAAGTTTTTGAGGTTACTCAGACTTTACCTCGTATTTTCTTAACATTAGAGTCAAACAACAACACAAGGTCTACCCGTGAGCCACCCCACACTTAATATTTTAATGTGGTGCACGACTACATAACACTAGTTTATTAATACCGGAGACTCGGGCTCCAATGGGGACAAGGAATGCCATTGAGACATTATAGCAAACACTTAGCATGCAACTAGTGCCATGGGAGTGCTTATAGGTATGAGGGATTGCGTCACCCTCCCAAATCGGCTTGGGGGTTCCGTACTACCACATGTTCATAAATTGCAGCACCAGTCCTATGGGGTTCATGGAGTTGGGACACACGAATACAATACTACAATGAAGAATAACCACCAAATTTTTGTGTCTAATTGCATACCTTTACCCAACTGAAAATTGCAAGGGAAAGAGAGAAAAATCATACCTTAGAAGCTTTTGAGGGGAAGGAGTTTCATGAAAATTGCTGGTGAGACAAGGGGAGATTTGTGCAGTTTTGTGCAGTGGTGAGAGAAAAACGGGTGAAGGGTGTTTGAGACTTTTTTCTTTTGCTGTGTGTTTGGTCTAGGTTAGGTTAGGTTTTTTTTTTTTGTATTTTGTTCAGTGTTTTGGGCGTGTAAGTGAGGAGGTTCAAACAAAATAATGGGAGAAATATTAAATGAGGCCGAAAACAAAACTTACCTGGCGTCGCCTAGTGCATAACCTCGCATAATACCTCGCCTCGCCAGCTAAATTTGAGCCTAGAGGCTTGCTGCGTGAGGCCTGACATGCGAAGTACCTATCCTCACCTCTCGCGGCGCGATCTCAAACGCCAGCTCTACCTATCCGTACCCCTCGCGGTGCGAGCTACGTCCCCTGGTTTCCTTCATGTGACGCTTAAAGCTCTGCTCGTCTCGCCCAAAATCACTTGCAAACTTGTTAAAACCTAAAAATGAAAAGAAAAATTCTAACTACACTAAAATTCAACTACTAATTGGGTTGCCTCCCAACGAGCACCACAGTTAACGTCGCGGCATGACGAATACAACATTACAATGGGTTGCCTCCCATGAAGCGCCTGATTTAACGTCGCGGCACGACGCCAATAATTGCACTTAAGGCTCACTTAACCTTTGTGGCTCGAGCAAATGAGTGACCAACACTACTTTTGCATCTTCCATGCCCAAATAATGTTTTAACTTGTTCCCATTGACTCTAATCGTATGAGAGTCATTTGCTGCAGCAATCTCTACGGCTCCGGTGGGGTGAATCTCTACCATACTAAATGGTCCTGACCATCTTGACTTTAACTTACCAAGAAATAACCTTAATCTTGAATTGTATAGCAATACCATATCTTCGGATTTAAAACTCCGCTCAAGAATATTTTTATCATGCATCATTTTCATTCTCTCCTTGTATAATCTTGTGCTCTCAAAAGCGTTGTAACGATACGCATCAAGCTCATGCAACTCTGTGACTCTACTTGTACCCACAGCTTCTATATCGAGATTCAACTGCCTCGATGCCCACAAAGCTCTATGCTCCAACTCCACTGGTAAGTGACATGCCTTCCCAAACACCAATATATACAGATACATGCCAATCGGAGTTTTGAAAGCGGTACGATAGGCCCATAGTGCATTATCTAACTTTCTTGCCCAACCCGTTCTTGTAGCATTCACACTCTTTGTTAAAACGCTCTTTATCTCTCTGTTCGAAACTTCCACTTGCCCACTCGTTTGTGGATGATATAGGGTGGCGACCTTGTGGTGTACATCATACTTTTCTAACAACTTTGCGAAGGCTCGATTACAGAAGTGATTGCCTCCTTCACTGATTATTGCCCTTGGAGTGTCAAATCAGGTGAATATATTCTTTCTTAAAAAACCAATTACCCCCGTTGCATGATTTGTAGGGAGCGCTGCAACCTCCACCCATTTGGACACGTTGTCCACAGCTACGAGTATGTACTTGTTGCCATATGAGCTGACGAAAGGCCCCATGAAATGAATTCCCCATATATCAAACACTTCTACCTCCTAAATTGGGTTCATAGGCATCTCATGTCGCCAGGAAATATTCCTGGTTCATTGGCATTCATTACAACCTTTCACCCATAAGTGTGCATCTTTGAACAATGTCGGCCAGTAGAAGCCAGAATCTAAGACTTTCGCAGCTGTCCTTACTCCCCCGAAATAGCCACCATATGGTGACGTGTGACAGTGACACTCCTGCAAAATAGAAGATTGGTATATCTCGGGGATACACCTTCGGATCATGTTATGAACAGAAATCCTGAACAGATAAGGCTCATCCCAATAATACATACAAAAGTCACAAAAGAACGTTTTCTTTTGAATAGAAGAAAGGTCATAGGGGACAATACCGCTTGCCATATAGTTTGCAATGTCTGCATACCATGGCGCTACCTCAAGACTCGTGGCTAGTAGTTGTTCATTCGGGAAGGTCTCCATAATCTCTTTCACATCAACCTTCTTCTCGGCTCCTTCCAGCCTGGATAAGTGATCAGCCACTTGGTTCTCTATTCCCTTTCGGTCACGAATTTCCAAGTCAAATTCTTGCAGTAGTAGCACCCATCGAATCAGGCGCGGCTTTGAATCCTTCTTATCAATTACGTACCTGAGAGCAGCATGGTCAGTATAAACAATTATCTTAGAGCCTATCAGGTATGACCTAAATTTGTCAAATGCGAACACCACTGCTAGCATCTCCTTCTCGGTCACCGTGTAATTTAGTTGGGCACCACTCAAAGTTTTACTAGCGTAGTATATTGGATGCATGACTTTGTCTTTGCACTGCTCCCACAACATAGTCGCTTGCGTCACACATTAACTCAAATGGTTACTCCCAATCACGTGCAACTAAGATGGGTGTTGTCACCAGCCTCTTCTTCAATTCCTCAAAAGCTACCCTGCAATCATCAGAAAACACAAAAGGGTGATCTTTTTCAAGCAATTTACACAAGGGGTTAGCAATTTTGGAAACATCTTTTATAAATCTTCTATAGAAGCCGGCGTGGCCCAGGAAACTTCCTATTTCTTTGACGGACGTGGGTGGTGGAAGCTTCTCAATCATATCAACCTTTGCATGATCTACCTCAATGCCCTTACTCTATACTAGGTGCCCCAAGACTATACCTTCATGTACCATAAAATGGCATTTTTCCCAATTGAGTACCAGATTCGTCTCGACACATAGTTTTAGCTCTCTTTTCAAATTCCTTAGGCAATCATCGAATGCATCTCCCACCACCGAGAAATCATATATAAAGACCTCCATGATGTCCTCAACTATATCAGTGAAGATGGCCATCATGCACCTTTAAAATGTGGCGGGTGCATTGCATAGGCCGAACTGCATCCTTCGAAAGGCGTAGATGCCATATGGATAGGTGAATGATGTTTTCTCTCTATATTCCAGGACAATGGAGATTTGATTATACCCCGAGTATCCATCTAGAAAGCAAAAGTGGGACTTCCCCGCCAATCTATCTAGCATTTGATCAATGAATGGCAAGGGAAAATGGTCTTTTCAGGTGGCCTTGTTCAATCTTCTGTAGTCCATACAAATTCGCCATCCCATGACTATTCTTGTTGATATCGACTCTTTGTTATTATTTTGCACTATAGTCATCCCACCTTTCTTAGGCACACATTGGACTGGGCTGATCCAGTTGCTGTCGGAGATGGGGAAAATGATTCTCGCATCTAACCACTTTATCACCTCCTTTTTCAGAACTTCCTTCATGTTGGGGTTCATCCTTCTTTGATGTTCTCTGGAAGGTTTGTGGCCATCTTCCAGTAGAATATTATGCATACAAGAGGCCGGGCTGATACCCTTAATGTCTACGATGGTCCAACCAATTGCAGTTTTGCACATACTCAATACCTGCAAAAGTTGTTCTTTCTGCACATCTAACAAACCAGATGAGATAATAACAGGTAAAGTTGAGTTAGGTCCCAAGAAAGCATACTTGAGATGAGGTGGTAGCGACTTCAGCTCCAACTTTGGTGGCTCTTCTATCGATGGCTTAGTTGGAGGAATTTCTCTTTTTTCTAAGTATAAAGGCTCAAATTCGAGCTCTCTTTTCCAAAACCCTTGGCCTTAAAGAGCCAACAACCATTCCGCCAAATCCTCTCCATTTACTTCATCTAAGTTCATGAAACAAGCTGCTAGATGGTCTTTAGCGTTCAAGGTTTCATCTCCCTCCTTCAAAATTACTTCAATTGCTTCTATTAGAGAGCAGTTAGCAAATTCACTTGGTTGCCGCATAGATTTCTACACGTTGAATGTTATTTCTTCATCATTTAGTCTCATTTTGAGCTCTCCAGTCTCATAGTCGATTAAAGCTCTCCCAGTGGCCAGGAATGGTCTTCCCAAAATTATGGGAATCTCCTTGTCAACCCGACAGTCTAGAATGAAAAAATCTGATGGGAACACAAACTTCCCAACCTATACTAATACATCATCAAGGATACCAGAGGGCCTCTTCACTGTCCGGTCGGCCAGCTGTAGTAACATGGACGCGGGTCTAGCTCTTCCAATGCCTAACCTTTTGTAGATAACCAAGGGCATCAAGTTTATGCTTGCCCCCAAATCACAAAGTGCCTTAGCAAACTCATAGTTGCCTATTGTGCATGGGATTGTGAAACTCCCTGGATCAGATAACTTCTCAGTTATAGGTCTCGTCACAACATCACTACATGTCAGAGTCAGTGTAACCGTGGCCAAGTCTTGAAAGTCAAACTTACGAGACATCAAGTCCGTCATCATTTTTGCATAACCAGGCATTTCCTTTAAGGCGTCAATCAATGGATTGTTAACCTGAATTTGTTTCAACATCTCCAAGAATTTTGTATGCTACTCATCTTTTTGATATTTGGCCAATATCTAGGGAAAGGGTGCTGGAGGCCGCTTCTTTTTTGTGATTTGATTTTGAACCTGCTCTGGCACTGTTTCTACTGCCTTCTCTTGCACTGACTCAATTTTCTTCGCGACCTCTTTTTCTTTGCTTGATTCAGCTGGTGCATGTTGTACCATCACCTCTGTCAACCCTGTTGAATCATCTATCTCAATGGATACTGGCACAAGTGTTTCAGTAAGCTGGCTTTTGCGAGCCATCTCTTGCTACAGATCTAGGTCTCTACCATTTCGTAGACTCAGTGCCATAAGCTGTTTTAGGCCCTGTTGTTTTGGATTGAATTGTGTGTCTGCAAGTAACATCCCTTGGGGACGATTGTTTAGAGCCATAGAAATCTGTCCTAATTGAATCTCAATACCCTTTATCGTTGATTCATGTGAGTCTACTCTCTGTTGCATTTTTCCCGTGGACCCAATCAGTTGTTGCATCATTCTATTGTTGCTATCCATCATTCCCATAAGTTCAGTAAAACCATCATCTTGTCTCATAATATGTTGCTAAGGTTGTGGATAAGTCAGCTGTTGATTTTGCTGGTTGTAACCCTGTTGCCTTTGGTAAGGCACAACTTGACCCGGTGGTCGCATAGCTCCAGGATTGTTGTTGTTATTATACTGCTGCTGCGCTAGTCTATATTGTTGATTCTGTTGACCCCAATTCTGACCACGTTGCCTCTGTCCCCCATAGTTGGCTACATAATTCATATCTTCCTGATAGTGCTGGTTGTCACCTTCCGCACTCCACGAGAAAACATATGGTTGGTTAATGCATAGTGTACATAAGCCCCCATTAGTTACGTCAACTATGTGAACCTGCAGCTTTTGGCCTGATTCATCAATTTTCTTGGTGAGGATACTCATTTGTGTCATTATAGTGGCCATATTCTCAGCTATGGAGTTGTTTGGATCCAAAGCCATTGAGTGAACTACCAGAGTGATCGTAGAGGCTCTTGTCATCCATCCTGAGTTTTGGGCCATCTTATCAAGTAGGATCTTGCATTCTACGAATGTTTTACTCAAAAATGCTCCACCTGCTGAAGCATCAACATTGGCCTTTAAGACGTTAGCCAGTCCCATGTAGAATCTCTGCCCCAACATCTGATCTAGAATGCCATTATATGGACACTTAACCAGCATACCCTTGAACCTGTCCCACGTTTCTTGTAGTGATTCTGTTGGTCTCTACCTATAGCTCAATATATCATCAATCTGTTGGGCAATTTTATTGGGTGGGTAGAATTTGTTCAAAAATTACTTGATTTATTCCTCCCAAGTAGTGATGGAGTTTATGGGTAGTGAATTAAGCTAAGTCTGAGCTTCTCTAGTCACCGAGAATGGGAACAATAACAACTTTATTGCGTCCGGTGTCATGTTAGGTTTATTTTGCGTGACACATATCGACAGGAAATTCTTCAGATACTGCTACGGATCTTCAATGTGTGACCCTGAGAACAGTCCCTTGTTCTGCAACAAATGTAGCATGTTGTTTGTGATTTGAAATGATTTCGCTTGTATTTGAGGGACTGCAATTGCGATTGCCAGATTATCGGCGGTGGATTGTGTTGGTACAAGAGGCACCACACCCTAATTGTTTGGTTCATTCGCATTGTTTCTGTTGTTGATTGGATTTTCTATTCCGTCATCCATGTCGTTCGATTTGTTCTGTCAAGTTTTGTTGCTGTTTGCTTTTCTTGTTTGCATGATTTAGTGCCTTGAAAACTCTCTCAGAATCTGATAACACTTCGAGCAATTCACCATTTCTTGAGGAGTTCCTAGGCATGCACCTGTAACACCCAAGACTACAAACGTTAGAATTTCAATGTATTTGATTTAGAATGAAGAAAATTGACTACACTAAGAATTCTAGTACTTCTTCTAGCTTCAATTAATAACACCGTTAACTCCCCGACAGCAGCGCCAAAATTTGATCACGCCCAACTATGCCTTATAAAAAGGACAAGCGGTCGTCACAAATATATCCCGGCTAATAAGTCTGGAGTCGAATCCCACAAGGAATTAACCTATCAACCACAGCTACTAGACTCGCACAAATTCATGCAATCAATCTTCAGAAATATTTAAATAACACTTTGGATGTTTATTAATGAAATATTACGTAATAAAAATGCAATAATAAATAATAACTACGAACGGTTTGTAAACAAGAATTGGAATGATTTAAGGTTGTGATTTTCCCTATTGTCGGAATCTTTTCCGCTACATTTTCTATAAATACGTCTAAGTCTTCTCTATCGATCATGAGCACTATGACTGTCGTAACTCTCTCCCGAGTAATTACCACAATTTACTAGACATATTCTCCTGAATTACGCTAGTTGGCATTAAGTATGGCTCACTCAGATCGCACTAAGGTTTCGTTATTCCTAATCCCACCTTTAAACCCTTCGTATTGATCCCTCATATATGTTAGGAGTGATGTTATTCAACAATTACCTAAATATGCAATCTATCCCGAGTAATACATACTAAATAGGCACAACTAATTGAGGGCCCTTCAATCAATACATGGATAATATAGTTGAATAAATAGAGAAACTACTACGGCAAATTTATATTAACGTAACAAGAAAATCATCCTTCAATAGGTTCTATCAAAACCCTAGATTAGGAGTTTAGCTACTCATACTCATAGTAACAATATCCCAAATATTTGCATAATTCAATTACAAATTAAAGATGAAAGGACGTAGAAATCGATGATTCTAACTCCCAACGGGTGATTCCACAAGCTATTCTTGCCTACGGTTGCAAAAGTCCTCCAAAAGTGGCTTTTTAGGTCTATTTATATGTGTAGGAAAAGACCTAACCGTGTAGGCAATGTCCTAGTCAAACCCAGAGACAAAATAAGTCTTCAAAACCCGGACTGTACACGCCCAGACCTGGCCTCGAGGGGCCTAACGCCTGGTGGACCTCGCCTCAGGCCTGGCATTGCCAGGTATAAGGCCTGGTCAAGCTCGCCTTATGTGCCACCTCGCCAGGTCTCTCTCCAGCTACAAGCCTGGCATCGCCATGTATAAGGTCTGCTCTAGGACTGGCTTCGCTAGGTATAACGCCTGGTGTAGTCTTGGCTTTGCTAGCTTCTCCTTTTCAACTGCTCCCGAGCACGCTTTCGACTTTTAAGTATCCCTTTTGCTCTACTTTCTACTCCAATTCACCCACACATAAAATGGACTTCATTACGAGCAAATAAAGTATAATTTATCATTAAAGCGTATAAAATGAAAGGCGAATAATGTGCTAAATCATGAATTATAGCAACACATCACTAATTCACAAAGGTGAACGTGTATCTTCCAAACATCTAAAAGAAGTTTCCACTACCTTAAAGACCTCAATCTTTCGACACCTGGGAACCACAAGGAAGTCACCATCTAGAAATATACTGTCAAAACATAAGGAGCAATTCCATGAGGAGCGGGATCATTTTGAAGTTGTTGCTGACAAAGAAATCTGTAGTGCTTTCCCATCACGTATCAAGAGGAAGTATATTTTGTCAATATCTATAGATGGTCCACTGAAGGTGCAAAGGAGAACCATTGTTTACACATCCCAGCCTCATAAAGAAGCAGAGAAATAGAAAGAGAAAGAAGCTAGGCCAACCATCTAAGAAAGTCGAAGAGAAAAGCCACACTTTGTGGAAACATCCTATCACATAACTGTGGAAGATAGTCCATGCCTTGACGTTGATGATGAAGTCCATGAGGATCTCCCTCAATTAGAAGATGGAGGTCAATCAACTGTGGATGATCTTAAGGAACTCAATTTAGGCGCTCCGGAAGATCCACGCCCCGCCTTCATTAGTGAGCTTCTTATGCCTCAGGATGAGGAGGAATACTCCAAGTTATTGACCGAGTACAAAGATGTCTTCGCTTGGTCGTATAAAGAAATGCCTGGTCTTAGTCCTAAAGTAGTCGTTCATCATTTAGGGATTAAAAGTGAAGCACGCCGTCTGAAGCAATCACAACACATGTTTCGACCCGAGCTAGTACCACAAATTGAAGTCGAAGTCAACAAGCTCATCGAGGCAGGATTTATTTGAGAGGTGAAGTACCCATCATGGATATCGAATATTGTACCTGTCAAGAAGAAGAATGGCCAAATACATGTTTGTGTTGACTTTTGAGACCTAAACAAGGCATGTCCGAAAGATGACTTTCCGCTACCAATTATTGAACTCAAGGTTGATGCTACAACAGGGCATGAAGCTATGTCATTCATCGATGGGTCCTCCGGATACAATCAAATCAGAATGTTTCCAAATGATAAGAGTGTACTTCTTTTCGAACTCCAAAAGGGATATACTGCTACAAAGTGATGCCCTTCGGTCTGAAGAATGCTGGTGCCACCTACCAAAGCGCGATGCAAAACATCTTTGACAACATTCTTCATCAGAGAGTTGAATGCTACATTGATGACTTAGTGGTGAAGGCGAAGAGTAGGCGTTACCACCTTTAAGACCTTTGAATTATTTTTGAAAGGTTAAGAAAATTCGACCTAAAGATAAATCCACTAAAGTGTGCATTTGGAGTTAGCTCATGAAAGTTTCTTGGCTTCATTGTGCGTCATCGTGGAATTAAACTTGATCCCGCAAAGATTGACGTCGTTCAGAAAATGCCCGAGCCAAAAAACTTGAGGGAGATTCGAAGTCTACAGGGAAACTTAGCATTCATCCGGAGGTTCATCTCTAATCTGGCCGGACGATGTCAACCTTTCAATCATCTATTGAGGAACGATATCCCCTTTCATTGGGATCAGTCATGTCAAAATGTTTTAGAAAGAATCAAAAGATACTTGTTTAATCCACCTGTGTTAAGGGCACCAATTCTTGGGAATCCATTAATTCTCTACATTGCGGCACAAAAATGCTCACTTGGGGCACTACTTGCTCAAGCGAATGATGAAGGAAAAGAACAAGCCTTGTACTACCTCAGTCGAACTCTGTTTGGAGCTGAGTTGAACTACACGCCTATTGAGAAAATATGCTTAGCGTTACTTTATGCAATAAATAAACTAAGGCATTATTTTGAAGCATACACCATTAAACTCATCTCTCGACCAGATCCTGTGAAGTTCGTGATGACTCCATCTATTCTTTCTAGATGCCTAGCAAGATGGTCCATATTGTTTAACCAATATAAGATCACATACACACCTCAAAAGGCTGTGAAAGGACAAGAACTCTCCGATTTTCTAGCTGATCACCCTCTTCCGGTGGAATGGGAGATTTCTGATGAGTTTCCAGATGAAGACGTTTTGTTCATTGAAGAATTACCACCATGGACAATATTCTTTGATGGTTTCGCACGTTGGAATGGTGCGTGGGCAGGTGTTGTGTTGGTCTCTCCAGATAGACAAGTCTTGCCATTCTCCTTTGTTTTAGGTGAAACATGCTCAATGCTGCAGAGTAAAGAGCTTTGATCATCGGTTTTGAAATGGCATTAGACATGAAGATTCTACAGTTGGAGATATACGACGAATCTAAGTTGATCATCAACCAACTTTTGGGGATTTACAATGTAAATAAGGAAGAACCTTTGCCATACCACCAATATGCTTCTTGTTTACTCGAAAGATTCGACCAAGTGTTCTTAAACCATGTCCCAAGAGAAGAAAATCGCATGGCTGACGCTTTAGCTTACTTGGCCACGACGATGGCACTTGGAGAGAATGAGTCAACAAAGATACATGTGTGTCATCGATGGGTCACTCCTAGACGTCTTGATCTTCAAATCAATGAAAATAATTATATGTCCGTTAGGGTGATTGAAGAAGAGGATTTGAGGCAACCATTGATAGAGTACCTTGAACATGGAAAGTTACCCGAGGATCCGCGGCAAAGAACAAACATCAAGAGAAGGGCACCACGATTCATCTTCTACAAGGGAACATTACTTTGCCGCTCTTTTGAAGGACTATTATTGCGATGTCTTGACAAAGAAGAAGCCCACCAAGCGATGGAGGAAGCACATTCTGGCTCATGTGGAGCACACCAATCTGGTCCTAAGCTCCATTTATGCATCAAGAGTATGGGCTAATACTGGCTGACAATGGTGAAGGATTGCATGGAACATGCCAAAAGATGTCAAGTGTGTCAATTCCACGTCAACTATATCCACCAATCTCCCGAGCCTCTTTATCCAACTGTAGCTTCATGACCTTTTGATGCATGGGGACTTGACGTTGTTGGACCGCTTCCAAAGTCATCAAAAGGACAGATGTACATATTGGCTACCACATACTACTTCTCTAGATGGGCTGAAGTTGTTCCACTCAAGGAAGTAAAAAAGAAAATTGTTGCCGATTTTATCAAGTCGAACATAATTTTTAGGTATGGCATACCAACATACATAATCACGGATAATGGAACGCCATTTGACAACAAGCTCGTGATGAGTCTATGCGAGAAATTTGGTTTAAAGCAACATAAGTCTTCAATGTATAATGCACCCGCCAATGGCCTTGATGAAGCTTTTAACAAGACGCTTGGTAACCTTTTGAAGAAAGTTGTTGCAAAGAACAAGATAGACTAGCATGAGAAAATTGGCAAAGCTTTGTGGGCATAACGGTTAACCTTCAGAACTGCTACACAAGCAACTTCTTACTCTTTGGTGTATGGCGTAGAAGCAGTCCTTCTGTTGGAGCAACAAATTCCATCATTGCGGATCGCAATCCAAGAAGGACTCATGTCTGAAGAGAATGCTCAGCTTCGCCTAGTAGAGTTAGAGGCATTGGATGAGAAAAGATTGGAAGCACAACAAAAATTGGAGTGCTATCAAGCTCGACTAGCTAGAGCCTTCAACAACAAAGTGCGGCCACAATCATTCCAAGTGCGAGATTTAGTCCTAGCTGTCCGACGACCCATAATCCTCAACAAATGCATAGGCGACAAGTTTACCTCAAAATGGGATAGACCATATGTTGTGAAGAAAGCCTATTCAAGTGGCACATACAAAATTATTGATTAGGATGGCCTCCGAGTTGGTCTAATCAATGGCAAATTTCTGAATCAGTACTTCCCATGAAAGTCAGCTATGCTCCTCGACGTACGAGCCTAAACTGCAAGTCATGACGCTCCTTGATTCATGAGCCTAAACTACATGTTGCTACACTCCTGGCCCACACGAGTCTAAACTGTGTACGGCCCAAAAGAAAAGTCTGCTAGGTTAAAAAATTAGCGAGAGGCGGCCTGGGCAAAAATTAGGACCTAAAAAAAAAGAACTCACCCCTCTGAACTACGTTATGACTTGATCCTCTTCATCGAGGTACGTAGGCAGCTTAGAGTTTCATTCTAAGTTCAGTCGCATGAGTTTTTAAAAAATAAAACTTTGGCATCATCGGATCATCACATAAATTCTTCAAGTGTAGAGGCACATATCTATGAGTAAAGAAGACGATTTGTGTTGAAGTACAAATGATGTTTTATTGCTTCAATTGTACAAAATTTAATACATCCAAAAATATAGAGACAAAAGGAACTAGACATTTTTCTATACAAAAGCCTAAATCATGATGATGATCGTAAACTAGGCTTTGTTGCTGACGCATCTTAAATGTTTTTCCAAGTCTGTATGACGTCTCCACATTTAATGTCATTCTTGATGTATGTCTCTCGCGTTTAGTAGTTTTGATGATCTCTTGACCACATATCTTGTTAGGCCTCGAGCATGATAATTTGCTTCTCTTGTGCAAGTGTTGGTTGAAGGTCCCATATATAAGAAGTCATCTCTCTTGAAAAAAATCTTCAATCACCATGGGAGCCTCCGTTAATGAACTTCAATACTATCAACAAATCAAGTGCAACAGTTGATGAAGGGGTGGCTCCGCATCTTGTATGACACCTCAGTCTGATATCTCGGCCCTTTGAGCTTCTTTGCGAGTCTGCAAAAGAAAACGAAGAGATAAGATTTGTGAAGCATGATAGTCAAAGTTACTACATGCAAGATAGTAAAGTCAACTTCAAGAAGAAAAAAAAACACTCTCATGACAACTCAGAGAGCATAGAGATGGAAAGCGAGCTCAACAGACGACGAGATCAACTTTGAAAAACTACCGTGGTCCATCTGGAAGATGTTATGCCCCTAATATTTTTTTATGTTGTAGATTCAGATGTATGGTTTCCAACATATAAACCGTTTGCAATTTGGAGACTCCTAGCTCAAGATACAATTTCTTTCGCCGGAATTACACGAATCTGAAAGTTTACTGCAGATAGGTCGAATTTGAGAATTTTTTGTTTCCATCCCAAAAGTATTTCTACCATGAAATTCATATGTGATTCAGCTCTATGCGTTTGCTTTTATAATGGCGCAAATGGATTGCAATTTGGAGAATCCTAGTTTGATACATGAATTTTGCGCCTGGAGCGCGCAAAGCTGAAAAGCAGCAAGGCAGACGTCTAGATTAATTTCAAGAAATTGTTGTGGCCAATCTGGAAGGAATACTTCTGCGATATTTTGAGGATTTTCTTATCTCTGGGCGTTCTTTCTAGTTGTGCAAACGGTTTGTGATTTCGATGTTCCTAGCCTAATACATAACTTTGTTTTATCTAGAGTGCACAAATCTATAAATCAAGTGCGGCGGATGTCTATAGCAAGTTAAAAATATTATGGCGGACGTTCTAAAAGGATTTTTGCTGTGATATTTATAGATATTGTGAGTTTTGGAGTTTCTTTCCAAGAGTACATATGGATCGCAATTCCGACACCCGAAGCTCGAGGTATGAATTTTTCATTGAGAGCATGAAATGCTATGAAGTCAAAACAGCAGAGATGCGCCAAGTGCTTGCTTGCCAAAGTTGGAAAGGCCTACTCCAGTTGTCTTCATCGCCTGCCTACAACGATGTGATATGGTACATATTGCGCTCTCCAATGATGATATACGGTCTCTCCGAGCCTCCAAGAATAGGGATTTTGTCACCGATGTTGAAAGGACACTTCATATGTGTCTCACGCCAACCGCAACAAAGAGATGAGTGGTTCGCTCGCAATGCATAATCCTAGGGACATCAAGATCTCTGGAACTCTCTCAAAATCCTTCAAAAGAAAATATTTTGGGAGTCATCCGTTTCAATAGCACGACGCTTCAGCAATACGATACTTCAATTTCACAATATCGATGCAGATGACAGGAAGCTTTTGATTTCACATGATTAATTGGTGTTGATGGTGCAAAGCTCAGTTCAGAAACCAATGCTTCATGGGCTATAGCTGATTTCATTTAGTGGTTTTGCTGCTTCATGAATACTTCTCCACAGCCCCACGTTCTAAGGAAAAAGAAGAAGAAAAAGGTTAGCATGAGTAACAAAAAGTTTGATTAAAACTAATCAGCATGGAAAGGAAAGTTAAAATTTGGGAGCCTCATTAATCTCTAGCCCCGACCAAGAGTTAGGTCGTTGAATATCCGAAACCAGAAGTTCCACCAGCCACGCGCAAGCAATAAAGACAACGGCACAGAGCTTTTACTCAGCAACAAGAACCGGTGTCATTGACACGACACTTCAATACAGATGGTGAGCATTGTGACTTGCACTTCTCCATCAAATCTCGAGGGATCGTATGCTTCATGAACCTCTTCCCTAAAACAAAGGAGTGGTGATCATCCACTTCTTCTCATGATGCGGATTGGAGAACTCGCCATGTATATTTTCTCCAAGCCTGCAGCAAAAAAGAAAAAAGAAAAAAAAAGAAGTATGTTGTAGCCGCAAACCGCTCGTGATTTCGACGTTGCTACACCAAGATATGAAGTGTTTCGTGAAGACGCGCAAAGCCGAAATATCAAACGCGACAAAACTTGGAACCAAGTTTAAGAAGTTCACATGGGACAGTACAAAGAGAATTTAGCCTCAGTTTTTGAACGTGTCTTGCCTTTAGTGTCGACTTTTTGAAGGATCAAACAGATTGAGTTTTGGACACTCCTATGACAAGATGTGAATTGATTTCTGTAAGTGCGCCAAGCTGTCGGACTACGGGAGCCGCTCAACTTAACTAAAGAATAAGAAAAGATAAATGCCAGTTGCTGCCTGTTGGTTATTAATACAATGAGGTTGGAGGTATGACCACGTCTGAAAATAAGTTATGTTAAGCATGACCTCTTATATAGATTCTCAAAGGCGGTGACCTTGATACGTTTTCAACAGAAACAACCATAACTTGTTGAACAAGGATTTCAAACATGGAAACAAATTCCAACACTTTTGGTAAAAAAAAGATTCCAAATCCTTGTTTAATGTCGAAGTGCTGGAGAATTCTTACCAAATTTTCTAAGTCTTTACTTGGTCCTATGTAAAGTGGGTTTGACTTATTTATTTAAAGTCCATACATGTTCTTTCCATAGAAGGAATGATGACCAAGTGTTTCATGGAACAAAAAAATACTTAGCCGAAACAAAGGAAAGAAACGATGAGCTCGCTCCAATGAAAATACAAGAACATCATGATAACGGAAAAGTTATCACATGTTGTGCAACAATTTCCTTCACAGATGATGACTTACTGCTGGGGTGTAGGCCACATAACAGACCTTTGTTTGTTGTAGGGGCCATTCGGGAACAACATCTCAATCACATACTTGTTGATGATGGTTCGGCTATCAACATCATGCCAAAGATGGTGCTAAAAAATCTTGGTATCTCTATCGATGAGCTATCCAAAAGTAACCTAACAATCCAAGGTTTCAACTAAGAAGGACAACGAGCCATAGGTATGATCCAGGTGGAATTATATATTGGTGAGATGAAGTCAAACACCCTTATTCACGTCATAGATGCTAAAACATCATACAACCTACTGCTCGGACGTCCTTGGATTCATGAGAATTGAGTAGTATCGTTTACTTTGCATCAATGTCTAAAGTACATAAGGGATGGAGAGAGAGTCAAAATTGATGCATACATCAATCCTTTCACTAAGATGGAGTCATACTTTACATATGCAAAATTCTACCTAAATTCTTGTGAGCCGAGTGTGGAGAAACCATTATAAGTCGACGAAGCTGATGTCAAGTAAGAAGAAAAAAATGAGGCTCAATGGACTACCGCCAAGTTGCCTAAGAAGAGAACTGAAGAAGAATCCATTGAGGTATCATCATCTGAAGGTGATATACAAACAAAGAGTGATAAGGAGCATCTAGTTTTTCGTTATGTTCCACGTAAGCGTCGAATGAAAGGGCAACCTTTGCTACAGGAATGTACTCCAAATAAGCAAATGAGGCACAAAGATATCTAACATTTGAAGAAGCATATGACTATCCCAGTTGCACAAATCCCATACGTGACTTGTGAGTCTAATAAAGGCAATCTCCAAGATGATAAAATAAAAGGGCACTATGATCCTAAGGCCTTCATACTGCTTGAAAATTCTGGTTATGACTTCTCCAATCCGTCAAGACTAGGAGAACTCAAAGACGAAGTCACTGGTGAAAAGATACATGGGCTCAATGAGTCCCAAATGAAGTTGAGAAAGCAAGGGCACTACGTCGCCACTCCTAAGTTTTTTTTGGGATTCAGTTTGACAGAGCCTCTTCGAATATCATCTAAGAGAAGCAAAGAGATAGCTTTATCACAACACACCTCGGTAGAGGAGATGAAGGAAGTTAAGGGCAAGAAAATAAAACAACGAGCTTCAGTGTTTGATCGCATTGGAGGCTCAACCCCTCCGGTCTAGGTGTTTGAAAGGCTAATTGATCATGCCTATCTATGCCTTATTAAAATGACTAGCGGTCGTCGCAAATATATCCCGGCTAATAAGTTCGGAGTCGAATCCCACAGGGAATTAACCTATCAACCACAACTGCTAGACTAGCACAAATTCACGCAATCAATCTTCAAAAATATTTAAATAACACTTTGGATGTTTATTAACTAAATATTACATAATAAAAATTCAATAATAAATAACTAACTACGAACGGTTTATAAACAAGAATTGGAATGATCTAAGGTTGTGATTTCCCCTATTGTCGGAATCTTTTCCGCTACGTTTTCTATAAATTCGCCTAAGTCTTCTCTATCAATCATGAGCACTATGACTATGGTAACTCCCTCCTGAGTAATTACGACAATTTACTAGACATATTCTCTCGAATTACGCTAGTTGAAATTAAGTACGACTCACTCAGATCGCACCAAGATTTCGTTATCCCTAATCCCACCTTTAAACCCTTTGTATTGATCCCTCATATACGTTAGGAGTGTTGTTGTTCAACAACTACCTAATTATTCACTCTCTCCCAAGTAATACATACTAAATAGGTACAACTAATTGAGGGCCCTTCAATCAACCACATAGATAATATAGTTGAACAAATAGAGAAAATACTACGGCAAATTTATATTAACGTAACAAGAAAATCATCCTTCAATAGGTTCTATCAAAACCCTAGATTAGGAGTTTAGCTACTCATACTCAAAGTAACAATATCCCAAATATTTTGCATAATCCAATTGCAAAGTAAAGATGAAAGGATGTAGAAATCGATGATTCTAACTCCCAACGAGTGATTCCACAAGCTATTCTTGCCTCCGGTTGCAAAAGTCCTCAAACCGTGGTACTTTTTTAGGTCTATTTATATGTGTAAAAAAAGACCTAAACGTGTAGGCAAAGTCCTAGTCAAACCCGGAGACGAAATACGTCTTCAAAACTCGGACTGTGCACGCCCAGACCTGGCCTCGTGGGACCTAACACTTGGTGGACCTCGCCCCAGGCCTGGCGTTGCCAGGTATAAGGCCTGGTCAAGCTCGCCTTCTACCCCGCCTCATCAAGTCTCTCGCCAGCTACAAGCCTGGCGTCGCCAGTACAAGACCTGCTCTAGGCTTGGCTTCGGCAGGTATAATGCCTGATGTAGGCCTGACTTTGCCAGCTTCTCCTTTTCAACTGCTCTCGAGCACGCTTTTGACTTTTAAGTATCCCTTTTGCTCTACTTTCATCTCCAATTCACCTACACATAAAATGGACTTCATTACGAGCAAATAAAGTGTAATTTATCATTAAAGCATATAAATGCAAGGCGAATAATGTGCTAAACCATGAATTATAGCCACACATCAATACCCACACTTAAACATTGCTTGTCCTCAAGCAATCAAACTACACTTATAGACACAACCTATTAAGAAATTCCCTTAACTCATTATACCAAGAATCTTTAAAATAGTTTAAGCACAAAGGTGTGACATCCTCGCCTCGAGATTTGACTCACAAGTACTATGCATTATTCACAATTCACTTACTTACTCTAACATGGAGGTCAACGACATTACCTTTCCTTTATAAATCAAAGAGCTTAGTTCCACACACAATGAATTTTTTAGAACATAGGAACTCAAGATAGACAAAATTCACTCGCTCTCAGAAATAACATTCATATGCCACAAATAATGCACCATAGGCTTGCCCGTAGTGTAATACTCTTCTAATCGAGTTCATTCAGTCTAAGATCAAGTAGGACTTCCATTGGTTATAATGTAGGATTCAGGTCGGATAGGATACATTTGGATATGAGTGACTACACCTCCCTTAAGTACTTTAATACAAATACTTTAATACACAACCCATACTAATGTCAAACCAAACATTCCACCTTCACTTCAATTTATATTACCCCATATTTCTTTAAGCACAAGTATATCACTAGCCATCATCATCAAGACTTATTTTTCATACAATACACTATTCTCATTTTTTTCACTCTTTTTTCTTCTTCAAGTGGTTTTTATTGACAAGTTTTTTTTTTCAAAACAATGCACCTTTCTCCTTATTTTAATTGTTCCACTCAAAAGCCAACTCACCACCCCACACTTTAACTTTTTCATAATTCATCACAATACGTGCTCATGAGAGGTGACAAGGTTTAATTATATGGTCTATTAAAATAAAGGGGTACGGCTTGTAATGTGGTTACCAAAGAAACAGGATTAGCGGCTCAATGAGGTTAACTACGATACATAGCATTTAGGTGGGTAAACGTTATATATCTGGCATAACAAAGAAACGCCCATATCACTTCCTAGACTGAACAATACTACTATTTCGCTTCGCACACACACGGGACATGTTCTAGACATCAAATGTAATGCATAGAATATATACAAAACCTCCCACAGACATGGCACATAACTCACTCAGGATTGGTTTCATCGCGACACTCTAGTCAAAGCAGTTAAGCAAAATTAGGAATCTACGATTTAAGGGAGTTATGCTAGAGTCAAAAACCGAGCCTAAGCGTCACAACCATAGTACTAACTATTCTCAAGGCATAACAAAGCTCATGATATTTCTACAACTAAATGCATAGCCCCTTGGTTCCTACTCCTAAGAATTAAAACTAACTACACCCGGTTCAACTAAAACCCCTTGGAAAAGAACCGCGGCCCAAAGAAAAACCAAGGGGAAATTGCTATACCACCTAAAAAGAAAATCTTTTTTTTTTTAGACTTACTTCCCTCAAGAAAACTCTCTAGGAGATCCATCGTCGGGAAGAGTCCAGTTGTTCTATATATATATATATATATATATATATATATATATATATATATTATACTTTCTAACTATAACAAATAACAAATTAACTCACTAAAACAAATTCTTAAAAACAATAACTAAAACAATTATCTAACGAAAATGTCACTTACTAAAATAACAAAAACAAGCAATTACAAGTAATTTCTGCATGTTCCCACCCCACACTTAGATCATGCATTGTCCTCAGTGCATGCACTAATTGATAAAACAAGAAAAATGAGTAGGGTGCAAGGAAACTCCTTGATCAAACTGCGTCCTTATCCTCTGAGGTTCTCCACTCTTCATCCTGTGCTTCTTCCTCATCATCATCAATGTCCTCATCATCGTACTGCTCCGGCTCGGCCTCAGACTACTCAACTGTGTTGATATCCTCATCATCAGGGAGTCTGTATCCATCACCTATCCCAACCAGCTGTTGGGCATGAGCATTGAGCGGGTACTACTTCTCCAATAAGGTCCTCTCCTCAGATGTAGCTGGCCGACCCCCTATCCTCAGCTGCAAATCTATCATCTCATAGAGATGGGCCATAAAACTATCATCACGAGCGTTGCGCTCGGAACCTGTCAAAGATGTCATGGCAGTCTCTTCTTTCAACCATAGACTAGTGATATCCGTTTGTCGTAGGGGCTGATCAATGGTGTGGTCAAACTCTGGCTCCTCCGCAACCTCCTCATTTTTTAAGAACTGAGTTAAAAAATTGGCAAATGGCATTCAATCGACCTTCTTACTCATTCTGATTAAAGACATCTGGTAGCGAATCAGATGACTCACATTTACCCTTTGACCTGTCATGAGGAAGTAGAGCACACATGTCTTCTCACGGCTAATGAACGTGTCATGATTGCACGGTAGGAGACGTGCATTTATCAGTTTAAGCCACACTTGAGCTTCCGCCCTCATCTTCTTCTTGGGGAACCTCTTGTGCCTATTTGTTTTCGTATCCCGTACCCATGCTGCCGTAGAATCGACACCACAAAATGTGTGTCTCAGCTCTCTATATGTAGGCTGGCAAATGAAGTGGTCCAATGTCTCCACAGGAACATTCGGGGCACCTAAAAAGTTACATATGGCCGTGGCTAAAAAATCTATCAATCGTCCACGAATCGGCACCAGCTGTTCAGTATCCTGTGGATTAAACCCTGCATAGAATTTTCGGACTAGATTGAGATTAATATCCCCTGTATTATTGAATACATAACTTAAACCCAAATCCTGGATGCCCCTTCAAGCTGCGTTCATGGATAGCTGCTTCCGGGTGTACATGTTTAGGCCTTCAATTCCTGTACCAATCCTTAGTATAAGGGGGTTTGCTGTTGATGTCAAACTCCTGTTGGCCTTGGGGTTGTGGACGCATGGCTGCTACAACTGCCACAGCTTGTGCTCCACTCAGACTGGAGGTAACTTCTCCCCCTTTTCTCTTCTTTGGGGGAGGTGCGGAGGTCGTCTTTGCTTTAGCCGGAGCAGTGGAAGTAGCCTTTCCTTTGCCTGTGTCTTTTCTCGAAGGCATCTTCGTTCCTACACAAGTAAACATTAATTAGTTAAAATTGTATTACACATTACAGACATAGTCTTTCCCAGCTTTCCGAGGTTACTCAGAATTTACCTCGTATTTTCTTAACATTAGAGTCAAACAAGAACACATGGGCTACCCGTGAGCCATCCCACACTTAAGATTTTAACGTGGTGCATGACTACATAACACTATTTTATTAATCCCGGAGACTCGGGCTCCAATGGGGACAAGGAATGCAATTGAGACATTATAGCAAACACTTAGCATGCAACTAGTGCCATAAGAGTGCTTATAGGTATGAGGGATTGCCTCACCCTCCCAAATCAGCATGGGGGTTCCGTACTACCACATGTTCATACAATCGCAGCACCATTCCTATGGGGTTCATGGGGTTGGGACACACGAATACAATACTATAATGAAGAACAACCACCAAATTTTTGTGTCTAATTGCATACCTTTACCCAACTGAAAATTGCAAGGGAAAGAGAGAAAAATCATACCTTAGAAGCTTTTGAAGGGAAGGAGTTGCCTGAAAATTGCTGGGGAGACAAGGGGAGATTTGTGCAGTGTTGTGCAGTGGTGAGAGCAAAACTGGTGAAGGGCATTTGAGACTTTTTTTCTTTTGTTGTGTGTTTGGTGTAGGTTAGGTTATTTTTTTTTTGTATTTTGTTCAGTGTTTTGGGCATGTAAGTGAGGAGGTTCGAATAAAATAAGGGGAGAAATATTAAAAGAGGCCGAAAAACAAAACTTACCTGGCGTCGCCTAGTGCATAACCTTGCAGAATACCTCGCCTCGCCAGCTCAAACGCGAGCCTAGAGGATTGTTGCGCGAGGCCTGACGCGCGAAGTACCTGGCCTCACCTCTCGCGGCGCGAGCTCAAACGCCAACTCTACCTGGCCTTACCTCTCGCGGCACGAGCTACGTCGCCTGGTTTCCTTCATGTGACGCATAAAGCTCTGCTCGTCTCGCCCAAAATCCCCTACAAACTTGTTAGTGCCTAAAAACGAAAAGAAAAATTCCAACTACACTAAAAATTAACTACGAATTGGGTTGTCTCCCAACGAGTGCCTCAGTTAACGTCGCGGCACGACGAATACAATATTACAACATTATAATGGTTTGCCTCTCATGAAGCGCCTGATTTAACGTCGCGGTACGACACCAATAATTGCACTTAAGGCTCACTTAACTTTGGTGGCTCGAGCAAATGAGTCACCAACACTACTTTCGCATCTTCCATGCCTAAATAATGTTTTAACTAGTGCCCATTGACTCTAAACGTGCGAGAGTCATTTGCTACAACAATCTCTACGGCTTCGGTCGGGTGAATCTCTACCACACTAAATGGTCCTGACCATCTTGACTTTAATTTACCCGGAAATAACCTCAATCTTGAATTGTATAGAAATACCATATCTCCGGGTTTAAAACTCCGCTCAAAAATATTTTTATCATGCATCATTTTTATTCTCTCCTTGTATAATCTTGTACTCTCAAAAGCATGGCAACGAAATGCATCAAGCTCGTGCAACTCTGTGACTCTACTTATACCCGCAGCTTCTATATCGAGATTCAACTGCCTCAATGCCCATAAAGCTCTATGCTCCAACTCCACTGGTAAGTGACACGCCTTCCCAAACACCAATTTATACGGCGACATGCCAATCGGAGTTTTGAAAGAGGTACGATAGGCCCATAGTGCATCATCTAACTTTCTCGCCCAATACGTTCTTGTAGCATTCACAGTCTTTGTTAAAACGCTCTTTATCTCTCTGTTCGAAACTTCCACTTGTCCACTCGTTTGTGGATGATATGGGGTGGCGACCTTGTGGCATACATCATACTTTCTAACAATTTGCGAGGGCTCGATTATAGAAGTGATTGCCTCCGTCACTGATTATTGCCATTGGAGTGCCAAATCAGGTGAATATATTCTTTCTCAAAAAACCAATTACCCCCTTTGCATCATTTGTAGAGAGCATTGCAGCCTCCACCCATTTGGACACGTAGTCCACAGCTACGAGTATGTATTTGTTGCCATATGAGCTGACGACAAGTGCAGCTTGTTGCTGAAGCATTTCACAAATCTGATTATTAAAGTACATTTTGATGATGAATTATCATTTAGTTGTTGCTTATTAAAGTGCAGTTTGAAAATTCTGTTGTGTAGTTTTGTTAAAGTATTGAAACTTTCTGTTTTGGTCTTATATTTGTCCTGTTTTGCTGTAGTTTTGATCTATACTTTGTTGCAGTTTTGTTCTAGTTTTGTTGCATTTTTCCTTTATTGTTGCAGTTTCTGCAGTTTTTTGTCCAGCTTTTGCTGCAATTTTGTTCTTATTTTCATGTATAGTTTTTTATCTAGTTTTTGTGGCAGTTTTAGTCTTATTTGGTGCAGTTTTGTGACCATTTTTGCTGTAGTTTTAATCTTTGATCACAATCATCGCTCTATACGGCAACTCTTTGTCACGCCATATAATAGCCGCATAAACTAATCTAAAAAATATTAAAATATATAAAAAATAATCAGCCATTATTTTTACTAAGCTCAAGTATGACTTCAAAAAAGTTCCTGTAAATTGGTACCTATGAATCCCAGCAAATCGGTACCTAAAAAAAAAAACGCAAACGCATCTTCAAGCAACTCGGATGTTATATGAATTCACAAATCCTTCATACATGGTCACAAAAAACAGTGGAAGAGGTTTTTTTATGAAATAGGTCTTGAACATATGATAATTTATTAAAAAGTAGAAACCATCGATTAAAGGAGGGCGTTTTTCATCTTGGACAGCTACACCGTCGATTATATTATATTCAAATAGGTGTAGTATTTAATGTGGAGGGTCATTAGTAGTAAGGATTAATGTAATAAAAAAATTAGAGGGTAGGGGTATAACTGCTATCAAAATTTAATGAAGGATAAAAATTGCTTATTTAGGGTAGTTTAAGGACAATTTTGGCCCTTTTCTATAAAAAGAATAATTTTGCGGAAGAGCTTATTTGCAAAGTGCCATTTAAGGAGAAATCACTTATTAAAAGCTTTGCATCCATATGCATTAAGAGTTTTCACCATTAAAATCACCGTTATTGCATGCTTAAAAAAGTAGATCTTAAATTTCAAATATGAAAGTGAGTTTAAATCAAGTAATTGTTGTGGGTGTCGTTAAAAAAGCTTATTTTCTTCTTCTAACAGCTCTTATACACAAGATTTTATTCAGTATATAAAATTACCATCTAAAAATCACTATTATTGCAAGCTTGAAGAAGTGAGTCTTGAATTTCAAATATAAAAAAATGCGTTTAAATCACGTGGATGTTATTGAAAAAGCTTGAAAATATTGGAAGGATAAAGTCTGTTTATATAAATGGCTCCCAGTTTGGCAATATTATTAATATCTTTGATATGCACTAGAGGAATAAGGATACTTGAGAGACATGAGATGTCTGAACTTCATATGCATAAATGTCTCAAGTTCAGTTGTGTATGCTTGATGATCGAGCATAAATGTCTAAAGTTCAATCACATATGCTTTATTTCCATGCATAAATGCCTCAAGTTCAGTCATATTCCAACTTGTCTTTCTCCTCCAAGTTTTCTTGCCAATAGTCCTGCAAATTCAGACAGAGAATGTCCAAAGTTTGGTAGTGGCAAGCAAAACTACAAACGCGTATATCAGAAGGTTTCTTAAAAAATTAATATGCCAAACTTCAGGCAAAATTTATTAGTTCAAACACAGAATTTTACAACTTCAATCATGTATGTTTGAAGTTATTTTAAAGTGGCTAGACTTACAAAAATTTACTTAGTTAGACCATGGCTTAAACAACAACAACAACAACCCAGTATAATCTCACTAGTGGGGTCTGGGGAGTGTAGTGTGTACGCAGACCCTACCCCTACCGTGAGGTAGAGAGGCTGTTTCTGATATACCCTCGGCTCCCTCCCTCCAAGAACTCCCCACGTTGCTCTTGGGATGACTCGAACTCACAACCTTTTGGTTGGAAGTGAAGGGTGCTTACCACTATCTGGCTTAAACAAAGTCCGAAAATTGACTATCTGTGCACTTGTCCTGTTTTAAACTACACCAACCGGCACAAAAAAAGGAATTTTATCCAGTTTGGCAGCTCAAAGAGAATATTTAGCCATTTTGGCCCAACTCTCAACTTGTTACTCGAGATACCCCAATTTGTATATATATAGATTTTTTTATCTATTAATACAATAAAGAAGCCACTGGGACATCCTCCTTTACTCTTTTTCTTATATATGTTAAATTGAACATCGTCTCGACAATTTAGTCAGGCAGTCCAGCGGTGAAGGTGGTTAAAAATGCCTTTATTGTCGCAGGTTCGATACTTGAGCTAAACATTTTTGTCATAACTCAAAATTTCAACAAGGACGTGAAGCAACAGAGTCTAAACAAAGATAATATGATATCATTCTAAAGTGGATGATAAAGTGCGAAAATAGGAACTAGTGGGACCATATCATGGGCTATTAAAACTAGATCAAATATAACTATCTATGACATAATACATAACTATCCTAATGAGTGAAGAACAATAATAGACAGATAAATAGACTCATGGGTTCAGAACCTTTTCAAAAATATGTATAAAGGTATGCATGTGTAAAAAAAAGGTATGCATTTTATAACATGTATAATTCATATACATAGTAGAGATGGAGAAAAAGCAAAGAGACAACATCGTAAGATATGCACAATAGAACATATGATGTAAAATATCAAATCTCGACTAAACAAGTCTCATGTGTAAAGAGTGCATTAAATCAACATATATAAATGTCACAACTCAATTCCACTTATCGGCATTCGGCACATTACCCTACCTAAATGAACCAACCCATATGATGCACTCTACCACATGTATGAATACAAATTAACGCGGAAGCCATTTGAGAATCATATACATTTTCAATTCGAAATATGTAATATTTTTCATATCTAAAACCATACATGAAACATTTCACAAAAGTAATGAATTCAATTAAATAATTATTATTTAATGTATATCCTTCGTAACCTCATTATTATATCCAAACGCAATTGTATATGGATCCTCTATACCAAAGAATAAAAATAAATACTTGGACAAGTTCCCACTAAAACAAAATAGAAAATAACATGAAAGCTATTGTGAAATAGAAGTGGTGCACCATATACATTGGAAAGAGAGTCATCCTAGTCATGTTCACACACCACGTGTCACACCTCGTCCTAAAACATATAAAGTAAATGAAATCCTAAAGAGGTACAACATCACGTACTAAATAAGTATCATAAACTCTCTCTAATTCAAGTTGTTAAGACAAGACTTTATAAATAATGCAACTAATATTTAATATAAAGTAGTAAATAGTTATATTAATCATGCTTTTTATTATTTTGAATGAAAGGATAAGTAAATTAAAAACCATAAAAACTCTTCTGATCATGCTTCTCCCCTACCATGTAAGCAATATCATGAACCTTCTGATTGGCGTAACTTTTCTGTCTAGACTGCGTCGTGCGAAGCCGATCCCGAATCAACTTAACCTTAACCAAAGCATCTTGAACCAAGTCAGTACCCAACATCCTAGCCTCACCCGGTTCAAACCATCCCACCGTACATCGACACCGTCTCCCATACAAAGCCTTATACTGATCTATCTGAATGCTCGATTGGTAGTAGTTGTGTTAGGCAAACTCTGCGAGTGACAAAAACGAATCCCAAGAATCCCTGAAATCTAGAACAAAAACGCATAACATATCCCCCAATATCTGAATTGTGCGCTCGGACTGTCCGTCTGTCTGAGGGTGAAATGTTGTACTCAACTCAACCTGTGTGCCTAACTCTCACTGCACTGCTCTACAAAAGTGCGATGTAAACTGCGTGTCGCGATCTAAAATGATGGATACCGGCACACCGTGAAGGTGAACAAGCTCGCGGATGTAGATCTCAGCCAACCGCTCTAAAGAATAAGTAGTCCCAACTGGAATGAAATGCGCGGACTTGATCAACCGATCCACAATCACCCAAATAGCATCAAACTTGCTCAAAGTCCTTGGAAGCCCAACTAGAAAATCCATGATGATACACTCCCATTTTCACTCTGGAATCTCAAGCCTCTGAAGCAATCCGCCGGTCTCTGATGCTCATACTTCACTTGCTGACAATTTAGGCACCGAGCTACAAACTCCTCTATATCCTTCTTCATCCTTCTCTACCAATAGTGCTGCCTCAAGTCCTGGTACATCTTCACGACATCCGAATGAATGGAATACCGTGAACTGTGGGCCTTCTCAAGGATCAACTCACGCAGTCCGTCTACATTAGGTACACAAATCCGACCCTGCATTCTCAACACCCCATCATTCCCAATAATAACATCATTGGCATCACCATGCTGAACCCTGTCCTTAAGGACAAGAAAATGGGGATTATCATATTGGCGCTCTCTGATGCGATTATATAAGGAAGACCAAGAAACCACACAAGCTAGAACCCGGCTGGGCTCCGAAATATCTAATCTTACGAACTGGTTGGCCAAGGCCTGAATATCAACTGCAAGCGGTCTCTTACCAACAGGAATAAATACAAGGCTACCCATACTCACCGCCTTTCTACTCAAAGCATCTGCCACCACATTGGCCTTCCCGGGATAATACAGAATGGTGATATCATAGTCCTTTAGTAGCTCCAACCATCTCTGCTACCTCAAATTTAGATCCTTTTGTTTAAATAAGTGTTGGAGACTCCGATGATTCGTAAATACCTTACAAGACACACCGTAGAGATAATGCCTCCAAATCTTCAATGCATGAATGATGGCTACCAACTCCAAATCATGAACATGGTAGTTCTTCTCTTGAGGCTTCAGTTGGCAAGAAGCATAAGCAATCACTCTACCCTCCTGCATCGAGACACACCCAATACCAATCTGAGAAACATCACAATACATTGCATAAGAGCCAGAAACTGAAGGCAAAACTAGAACTGGAGCTGTGGTCAAGGCAGTCTTGAGCTTCTAAAAGCTCTCCTTACACTCAATTTGGTCAAAGGCGCTGCAATAGACGAGAAACCCTCCACGAAGCGTCAATAATATCCGACCAAGCCGAGAAATCTCTGAATCTCAGTAGTTGAAGACGGTCTGGGCCAACTCTGAACCACCTCTATCTTCTTAGAATCCACCTTAATCCCCTCACTAGACACCACATACCCCAAGAACGCCACCGAACTAAGCCAAAACTTACACTTGGAGAATTTGGCATAAAGCTTCTCCTCCCTCAGTTGTTGTAGTACAATCCTCAAATGTTGGGCATGCTCATCATGGCTATGTGAGTACACCAGGATATCATCAATGAATACTATGATAAACATGTCGATATATGGCTGAAACACACTTTTCATTAGATGCATGAGTGTTGCTGGGGCATTAGTTAGCCCAAAAGACATCACAAGGAACTCATAGTGACCATAGCAGGTCCTGAATGACATCTTCAGAATATCTGAGTCCCGAATCTTCAACTAGTGATACCCAGACCGCAAATCAATCTTAGAGAATAACCTCGCTCCCTAAAGCTGGTCAAATATATCATCAATGCGCGACAAAGAATACTTGTTCTTGATTGTAACTTTGTTCAACTGCCTATGGTCGATGCACATTTGCATTGTACCATCTTTCTACAGAAACAGAACCAGTGCTTTCTAAGGCTACACACTAGGCCTAATAAACCCCTTATTAAGAAGCTCCTGAAGCTGCTCTTTCAATTCCTTAAACTCACCTGGTGCCATACGATACAGAGTAATAGAAATGGGATGAGTGCTTACACCAAGTCAATACCAAAGTCAATATCCCTATCAGGTGGCATGCTCGGCAGGTCTACAGGAAACACATCCGAAAAGTCTCACACCACCGGAATAGAATTAATAGTAGGAGTATCAGTACCAACATCCCTCACAAAGGACAAATATGATATACACCCCTTCCCAGCCATCCGTTGGGCCTTCAGATAAGAAATCATTCTGATGGGAACATAATCTAAAGAACCTCTCCACTCGATCCTTGTCAACCCCGGCATTGCCAACGTTACAGTAGCGTGACAATCCAGAATAGAATGACATGGAGACAACCAATCCATACCCAAAATCATGTCAAAATAGATCATACTAAGCAATAAGAGATCAACCCTAGTCTCCAATTCCCCAATGGTCACTACACATGATCGATATACACAGTCCACAATAATAGTAATGCCCACTGGCGTAGATATATGAACAGATGAAACTAAGGACTCACGGGGCATATCCAGATAATGAGCAAAATATGATGATACATACGAATAAGTGGAAC
Organism: Nicotiana tomentosiformis; assembly: GCF_000390325.3. Lineage (NCBI taxonomy): Eukaryota > Viridiplantae > Streptophyta > Magnoliopsida > Solanales > Solanaceae > Nicotiana > Nicotiana tomentosiformis. The sequence goes on along the minus strand of NC_090814.1, from coordinate 22,169,266 downwards.
CAGGGTCAAATAATATAGAAGCATCCATGTGGCTTACTGAGACAATACCTATGATCACTGTGTCTGAAGCAACGACATGTGGCCTGGCAGGAATAGCATAGAATCGAGCATGACCGCCACCTGATCGGTCTCCCCCTCTGGGCGACCCCTAGCTACTTAAGCCCCACCCCGAGCTGGTTGGGCGGGTGCTGAAGTAACTGGTGCGGAAGTCGTAACCTGACTCCTCTACTGAACTGGACCTCCCGAAAGGCGGGGACAATGCCTCTTCACATGGTTCAACTCTCCACACTCAAAATAACCCCTCTCGAAAAATGGTGGCAAGTACTAAGGCGGACCCCGAGAATCAGAATAACTACCAGAAGAACTTGGTGCAGATGAACCCTGAACTGAAGGTGCATGAGATGAACTCTGAGCTAGGAGTGCACTGAGAGATGACTGATCTGATCGAGCACTGTATGAACCATGGCTAATGATATTTAGCTTAAAGTATATATATTTATATGCACATCACCTCGCATTTCGCTCGTGTTTCATGGATTTCGGATGTGAAATGTATTGATTCATTCTAATTCGTGGTATTTTTATGTGTAGGAAACATTCAGAAACAATATGGGATGAAAGGTGCGAGATTTGAGCCAAAAAGGAGCAAAATTGGAAAATAGCCATTTGTAGTGCCACAGGTAGCATGGGGCGCTACTTGTGGCCCAATTTCTAAAACCTCAATTTTCCCAGTGCCACGGATAGTGCCCCATGCTACCCAGAGCACTGATGACAGGAACTCTCTCCTATTTCGCCCGGGTCAAGGGTATTTCGGCCCAAAACACCCCCCCCCCCCAACGCGGATAAAAGCAATTCTAAAACCTATTTTGAGGGAGGGCCGCCATTTTGGAAGAGCTAACACACTGGGAAGAAGAGGAGAGCCATCACAGAGATTGGAAATCACAGAATTCATCTTGAGTTCTTCCTTTCCCTTATTTTATTTATTTTTATGTATTCTTGGGAATTGATTGAGATTGCTACCATGACTATGTGTGGCTAAACTCTTTTATTCTGGGGTTATGGTTTTACATGAATGCTGATATCTAGGTTGAGGTAGCTACATCTTTCACTGTGATGGTAGCTCCAACACCATCTTATAAGCCTGATGCTATCCCATGGGATTATGTGGCGGAGGCGAGATGAAAAGGAAACACCAAGATGGAAGAGACAGGTGTTGCGCAAGGAATGACCAGAACTGGCAGAGTTTATACACCTAAGAGTCTTGGAGAAACAAGAAAAGACACTACATCTAAGCTACATATCATGGAGACATGCACTGATGACCTTTAGAGGAAGGTATATGCGAGGGAATACTCTGTTGTTGATCACCTGAACAAGACTCCCGCCCAGATATCTATCTCATCACTATTGCGAAATTCAGATGCACACAAGAATGCCTTGATGAAGGCATTGAGTGGAGCTTATGTGCCTACAGGTATCACTAGTGGGGCGATGGCCAATATGGTAGGTCAGGTACTGGAAAGTCACAAGATTACTTTTCTCGAAAACGAGCTACCACCCGAAGGGTTGAGTCACAACAAAGTATTGCATATCACTGTGCAATACGAAGACAAGTTCATTGCCAGGGTTCTAATAGACAGGGGTTCGAGTCTGAACATATGCCCGCTGACCACTTTGAAAAAACTGGGTAAGGACTGCATGAGATACGAATGAGAAGTATGAATGTAAAGGCATTTGATGGGTCTCGTAGAGCCACTATTGGAGAAATCAACCTAGATTTGCAGATGGGCCCGACTTGGTTCGACGTTGAATTCCAAGTGCTAGACATATCCGCCACCTACAACTTGTTATTTGGACGACCATCGATTCACGTAGATGGGGCAATCGCTTCTACTCTGCACCAGGCTGTAAAGTTCAAGTGGAATCATAACGAGGTTATTATTCATGGAGATGGAAGTAACCATATCTACAATAGCCAAACTGTGTCAGTTATTGAGAACAGGAGGAAATTGGGAGGAGAAACATACCACCGCATTGAGCAAGCAAACGCAATTGAGAAGGGTCGATGGTGGAGAAATAACATAGAGAGCATACTGATGTGGTTGGGGTATGAACCAGACAAGGGTCTTGGCCCAAAACTTCAAAGGATCACGAAATCAATACCACCACAATATCATGGCACAACCTTTGGTCTCGAGTATGAATATACCGTGCAAGAATATCAGGATAGGATACCGTTGCGGTGTGCCGCTTACTATCTATTTGAACAACCCATAACACCGCTGCACTAGACATTCCGCCAGACTGATCTAATTTGGAGATCCGAGGAAGACGAAGTTTTGGCCGGTATGAGAAAGTTGTTTCTAGACAAGGAAGACATGGACTGCAGTGCGATCTTAGAGGAGGAGGAGGAGGAGGAAGACCTTACTATTCAGACAGTAGGAGAAGAAGCCGTTCTCAGGAACTGGACTGCTGCACCATCTCGGGCTCACCGAGTACCTGGGTAGCCTTGGCAGAATTAGCGTGATTTATTTTAGGCATTTAAGACATTTCATTGTTTTGTTTTGAAATAATTACATGTTGAAAATTTTAAGTTTTATTAATGCATTATTGCTTTTATTTTATTTATTATTATCTTTATACATTCTTTTTCAGTCTAATTATTACATATCTTGTTGAAGCTACGATTGTGACATGTAATGAGACAATGCAACATAAGGAAAGTGATTCGGAAGATTTGGAGGATGATATAATACTTGAGGAAATTGTCAAGGAGGTAGAGAGTTTTGAGAACAAACCAAAATCCAATTTGGAAGAAACCGAGGCAGTTAACTTAGGGGATTCTGAAATAGTCAAAGAAACTCGCATTAGCATTCATTTGTCACCATCAGAGAAGGAAGAGTACATCAAACTTATAAAGTAATATGGGGATATTTTCGCATGGTCCTACGACAACATTACTGGGTTAGGCACATCCATAGTAGCTCACAAGCTACCTACCAACCCTACATGTCCGCCGGTGAAACAGAAGCTCAGGAAATTCAAGCCAGATATTAGTCTAAAGATAATGAATAGGTTACCAAGCAGATCAAAGCCAAGGTCCTTCGGGTGGTCAAATATCTAACTTAGTTATCCAACATCGTACCAGTTCAAAAGAAGGATGGGAAAGTCACGATGTGCGTTGACTATCGAGATATCACCAGATTTGTATGGATGAAGAGGGCGCCGAAAAGAGAACCTTCATCACGCCATGGGGGATATATTGTTACAAAATAATGCCATTTGGTTTGAAGAATGTTGGGGCTACCTACATCAAGTCGATGACTACTCTTTCCCACAATATGATACATAAGGAAATAAAGGTGTACGTGGATGACGTTATCATCAAATCTAAGAGAAGTTAGGATCACATTGCAGACTTGAGGAAGTTTTTCAACTAGCTTTGAAAGTACAATTTGAAGTTGAGTCCTGCAAAGTGTGCTTCGGAGTCCCAGCTAGAAAATTGTTGGGTTTCATCGTCAGTCGCCGCAGTATTGAGCTAGACCCATCAAAAATGAAAGCTATTCAGGACTTGCCACCACCAAAGAACAAGAAGGATATGATGCATTTTTTGGGATGCCTCAATTATATCAGTCATTGTATAGCATAGTCAACGGTGATATGTGAGCCGATATTCAGAATACTAAGGAAATATATGCGACAAGCTCCACTGAAGAATGTCAAAAGGCTTTCGACAAAATATCAAGGAGCACTTGTCTAAGTCACCCGTGTTGGACCCACCAGAGCCCTTAAGACCTTTACAGTTGTACCTATCCGTGTTGGATGGAGCCTTTGGTTGTGTCATGGGGCAACATGATGAAACCGGGAGAAAAGAGAATGCGATATACTATCTGAGTAAGAAGTTCACACCTTACGAGGCTTGATATTCTTTGCTAGAGTGCACCTGTTGTGCTTTGACATGGATAGCCCAGAAATTGAGACACTACTTATGCACATACACTACATACCGCATATCCAAGATGGATCCACTGAAATACACCTTTCAAAAACCCATGACTACGGGTAAGCTAGAAAAGTGGCAGATATTGCTAAGTGAGTTCGACATCATCTATGTGACTCAGAAGGCGATCAAGGGGAAAGCAATGGCCGTCTAACTAGCGGAGAACCTCGTAGACAGAGAGTACGAGCCATCAAAGACGTATTTTCCCGACGAGGAAGTGTCATTTGTGGGAGAAGCTATTGCTAAAATATTTGATGGTTGGAGGATTTTTTTGACGGAGTAGAAAACTTCAATGGAGTGGGCATCAGAGTTGTTTTAGGATTAGAAATCGGTCAACATTATCTGGTATCCGCAAAGCTCAGGTTCTCTTGCACCACAATATGGCAAAATATGAGGCTGGCATCTTGGGATTCAGATTGGCCACTGACATGAATGTTTAGGAATTACTAGTAATCAGAGATTCAGATCTATTGGTACACCAAGTACTTGGAGAATGGACTACTAAGAACACTAAAATATTGCCATACTTGCATTGTGTACAAGGTTTGATCAAGAGGTTCTTAGAGATAGAATTCAAACACGTTCTGAGGATTCAGAACGAGTTCGCTGATGCATTGGCTACCTTGTCTTCCATGATACAACATCCAGACAAGAATTTCATTGATCCTATACTGATAGAGATTCATAAGAAGCCAACTTATTGTGCTCATGTTGAAGAAGAGTTTGACAGAAAACCATGGTTTTACGATATCATGGAGTATTTGGAGAAAGGAGAATACCCAAAAAATGCTACACTCACTCAGAAGCGCACGCTTCCAAGATTGGCCAACTTGTTCTTTCAGAGAAGAGGAATTTTGTATAGAAGGACTCCTGAATTAGGATTGCTGCGATGTATCGATGCCAAGGAGGCATCTAGATTTCTTAAAGAAATACACATTGGAACCTGCAGACCTCACATGAACGGGTTCATTATGGCCAAGAAGATATTAAGAGCAGGGTATTTCTGGATGACTATAGAGACAAACTACATCAAATATGTTCAGAAGTGCCACCAATGCCAAGTACATGCTGATAAGATTCAGGTGGCACCCAACGAACTCAATACAACGAGTTCACCCTGTCCTTTCTCTACCTGGGACATGGATGTCATTGGACAAATTGAACCCGCTGCTTCACACAGACATAGATATAGATTACTTCACAAAATGTATTGAAGACGCTTCCTATAAAGCTCTGACTAAGAAGGTTGTAGCAGACTTCGTTCGTGATTGTATTGTTTGTCGATTTGGAGTACCTGAGTCAATCATTACCGACAATGCCGCCAATATCAACAGTGATCTGATGTAAGCCATGTGTGAAACATTCAAGATCAAGCACCGGAATTCAATAACATATAGGTCGTAAATGAATAGAGACGTGGAAGATGCCAACAAGAACATTAAGAAGATATTAAGGAGGATGGTGGATAACTATAGGCAATGGTATGATAAGCTACCATATGATTTGCTCGGGTACCGCACCACAATTCGCACGTCAACTGGGGCAACTCCCTATCTACTGGTCTACGTTATTGAAGTTGTTATACCAGCTGAGGTGGAGATTACTTCCCTAAGAATCATACAGGAAGCTAAACTCAGCAATGCGGAATGGATACAGAGCCGGCATGAGCAACTGTCTCTCAACAACGGTAAGAGGATGAACGCAGTATGTCTCGGTTAACTCTAACAAGGCAATTGGTGTTGAAGTAGATCTTCCCGCACTATGACAAAGCAAAGGAAAAATTCTCACCTAACTGGAAAGGCCCTTACATGGTTCACCGAGTACTAACAGGAGGAGCGCTTATACTTGCAGAAATGGATGGAGAAATATGGATCCAAAACCTATCAATTCGGATGTCGTCAAGAGATATTATGTTCAAGATTATGTTTGCACTTTCCTTTGATATAACTTGAACTACGCTTGACTTGATTCCTGTTTAAGAGGGGATACTTAGGTAGCCCTGTGGGTTCTGTCACAACATAATAGAATCTTCATTCCCCTCTACGGTCAGGAACCGGGGCAAGATTTTGAGTTTTGTCAATCTCATTACTTCAAGGATCTCCAAGAAGTGTATTTCCGGAAGAATGCATTTAAATTGGGGGAGACCTCAAAATTTTGAGTTGAGAAGGTCGCAATGTCTCATAGCGTGTCACAACCTATGATTCGACAAAATTATTTATTTTATATATTTTTAACAACTAAATTAATTTTTACAAATGCATAGTTTCAAAAATTTTCATTTATGTGATAGCCATATTTTACCCAGGTGACTCAAACAATGTGTCAAAGTGAGGAATAAAGGCGAAATGAGGAATCAAAGGCACGAACAAACCTTCTCCCCCCCCCCCAAACTCACGATTTCTCTTTGGATGCAGGCATAACGGAAATAACAAGAATGTCCACAAATATATAACCAAAATGCTATCTTCACACCGACAGAAGTCACCAAGCACAAGCGCATCAATCTAAGGATCACTTTCTCTCCCACATTTAATCATTGCTTTCTCTACATAGGGCTAAGCACTGCCCCCATTCATTGCACGAGGTTAAAAATTACCTCCACTATTGCATAAGTCTAAGCACTGTCTTTCCTTCCATGAGACTAAGCATTGTCTCCATCACATTGCATGAGGCTAAGAATTGCCTCTATTATTGCATAAGGCTAAGAGCTGTCATTCCTTGCATGAGACTAAGCACTATCTCCATCATATTGCATGAGGCTAAGCCTTTCCTCCATTATTGCATAAGGCTAAACACTGCCATTCTTTGCATGAGACTAAGAACTGTTTCCATCACATTGCATGAGGCTAAGCATCGCCTCCACTGTTGCATAAGGCTAAACGCTGTCTTTCCTTGCATGAGACTAAGTACTGTCTCCATCATATTGCAGGAGGCTAAGCCTTGCCTCCATTACTGCATAAGGCTAAACGTTGCCTTTCTTTGTATGAAACTAAGCACTCATTGTATGAGGCTAAGCATTGCTTCCATTATTGCATAAGGCTAAACGCTGCCTTTCTTTTCATAAGGCTACGCATTGTCTTCATTACATTGCATAAGGCTAAGCGTTGCCTCTATTATTGCATAAGGCTAAACATTGCCTTCCTTGTATGAGGCTAAGCACTGTCTCCATTACATTGCATGAGGCTAAGCATTTCCTCCATTATTGCATAAAGCTAAATGGTGCCTTCCTCTATATAGAGCTAAGAACTGCCCTCATCATATACAAGGCTAAGCGTTGCCTTGTCGTCTCGCTCTCGCATATGATTAAGGATCGACCGTTCCCTCTATCAAACGATCGATATCACTGCATCTTTGCATTTCACGGGCTGAAACATCGCCACGTTGTCCAAATGCATCATAGTCTGAAGGCATCATCCTCATAGCCCGAAGACATCATGCCATGGCCTGAGGATCACTCGAAACTGCATATCATTATTCAAAGGCATCATAGTCAGCCCGAGGACACCATTTAATGGTCTACGAATCCCTTATTATACGCTTCATGGCCCAGGACGTCATGGTCCAAGGACATCATCCTCATTGTCCAAAGACAACTCTCATGATCCGAAGGGAGTTTGCATCATGTTTAAATTTCTCCAACAACCCTATATATTCGTGTGCATTGTGTTTTAAGTTTTGCAGGTAACTCGGGAGATAATCGTTCAACAAACAGGAGCAATTCTTGCTCCAGTTTCCGTTCACAACGTTCACATCCTTTGATTATCTCAAACGTAACCAATGATTGGCAATTGATTACTCTTTATTCCATAACCTCCCAAGAATTTATCTCGAATACTCATAACATTCAAATTTGCATTCATAGTTCCACCTGAAATTACGCGTTGCTCGTGACACTACTCTATCCAAGAGACCCTTTTTCGAAACACTCGACTACTCTTATAACAACACCATCGGTTTCATTCGTCGTTGGATCCAGAACTATACACGTCCTGATTCTCGTAACACCAGGGATATGTAGGCAACACAAGAACTAGGGTTCGACCCCCATTTTTTCAAATACACATCATCCTCGCTCATTTTGGACAAATTTGGTCATCATTTTCTTTACCGACAACTCTTTTATCATTTTCGGGTAAAGAGAGGCAACTGTTGATACTCAATTTTACCCTCATATTTTATAAAGTATTTCATATACTTTGAAAATATCATTTTTGTATTATTACCCAAATTACAATAGGCATATAGGTATTTTCTATAATTTTCTATAATTTCTAAAGCTTTAAAATTGGTTTGCTTGCATTTAATTTTTTCAAATATTTATTAATTATCCCTATAAATTATTTTTAGGGTGATTTAATCATCCAAATTTATCGTTTTATACCTACATCTATTTTATAATATTTTATCTCATTTTTTACATAATTATATTTGTATTTTTCTATTTTATCTACATTAGTTAAAGTAATGGACTATATTCTATAAATAATTATATTTATTATATTAGTTATGTCAAAATATTATTTTATATTTTTATAATGCTAGGCAATTATTTTCAAGCATTTTATTGCATAAATAATATTTTTTTTATTATTTATTAGTCATTTTTTTTAAATTATTTTTAATGAATTTCGTGTATTTAACTGCCCAATATAGGGTTGTTTTTGGACCAAAAACAGGACCATGACACTTAGCCCATCCCATTTTACCCTCCAACAGCCCAAACCTAACTCCCCCCTCATTTAACCTAGTCGCGACCCGTCTCTTGACCAGCCCCGCTCCGCTTTCGATCCTGGTCATTGATCATAAATGGTCAACGGCTCACAACAGCCCATCCCCTCTCTTTATAACCCCTCGCCCAAACCCTAGAGACTCATTTTCTTGCCAGCCACCTTTGCATTCTCTCATCTCTCCACTCTCACACCTAACCCTAGCCGACCATGGAGATTCTCTCCTATTCCTTCCTTATACACATTCATACGCGGATTCTACTTATTTTTTATGCTATTATCACTCAGTAATGATAACTTTCTTTACCATTATACATATGGAAAGTTCGATTCTCACAGATATGGCTTTAATTCTATGGTTCTGGGTGCGATTGTGGTTTTATACACTTAAGAAGAGACTTTATTTTATTGTGTATGGTATGTCTCCGGTGATTCTATCGCGATTGGGGCTTGTGAACGATTGGCCCTAAATCTGACTACAACTAGCGTTCAGAGTTCTTACTTTCACTGTTATTTTGAGAATGCATGGTATATATTCTTTCCTTTTATTTTTGTATTGATTGATTATATTTTCTTGTTTGTTCGTCCAAGCTTGCTACTATATAAATTCCCTTCCCCATTCCCCTTCTAGGACTGAATGATTATTACTTAACTATTGTTATTCTCTCACTCTCACTCTCACTCATTCGATGCTATTCTGAGACTTTTAATTTTGGCTGGCTGAAAGCCAAGGCCAATAGAATTCGTTCATTAGCCTCCTCCAGTGCAAGCACTGCTCGGAGCCCACTTCGAGGGTCATGTGAACTATGAAGCACTGGTGATTTGGTGTTTCATTATTCTCCTGCAATCACCACTATTTCAGAGATTTTGAGTTTCTCATTCTTTGTTCGCTTTGTTTGCAACTGGTTAGTACTTTATACCCTCGCAATTCTACTTCCTTCTGTTTGTGTTATGTGCACAAGTGCTACTTGGCTTTCTTTGAGTTAATGTAATTTCGATATTATGCCACTTCGTATACAAGCCTGTTTGTCTTAGTGCCATTTTGCAGGGTTAATAGCTTCAACTCTGTTCAAGTCCTGATTTTAACTCATGCATAGTTAGCTAAGTTGATTTATGACGTTTGCCTGGTTCGTAATTAAACCTGATTGATGTTTGTTTCACCTTGTTTTGATTTCTTGTACTAAAACCCTTAGGAAACTATGCTCTTGCTCATAATTTCTCTCTTCATGTGGAATCCTTTATGCATAACTTGTTGTTTCTCTGCAAATCATGTGATAATATTGTCTAAATGCTTAGCCTAATATGCTCTCCTGCCACTGGTAGCCTTAATGCATGCCCATTATATGTGTCCAACCTGACTGATTTCTAATCATTATGTTTATGTATAGCTGGTCACTTATACCTCTTACTTGTTATGAGTCTATGTCTTAGATTCTTGCGAGGAAATAATTCATGCTCAAAATTTGTCCAAATGAACTACTTTTTGTCGAGTAAATCATGTACAATCTGCAATTCTCTCAGAGTCAATTCATGAGGGATCTATATGCTAATACTATCTCAACTAGGTCTCTTTGCTGTTTGTAAACTCTAATGTTATGCTATCACCATATGTTCACTGATTGCTTAAGACTACTAGGAGGAATCTCAACATATTCAACCTATTCTACCTATATGGTCAACTGGGATAGGCCTAATGTCTGTTTGACATATTAGTCTAGAGTTAATGTGTCTTCCTACCATGATACCTTTGGACTTGAGGATCTTTGTGTTACACTCAGGATGAATAGGCTTCATATTGATTGTTTGCTTGTATGTTTGTCATTCCCTGACTATGACTTTGTTTGACCTTCATAACTTAAACTCCTAGGTTCAAAATCCTTTTTTAGGCTAACTATGGATCACTGAACTCATTCTGAAAATATTTAGCATGTTCATCTCGTATGTGTCTAGTATGTTTACCTTATTAATCCCAAATGGCATGTCTCCCTAACTCTCCTAGTGTTATGTCTATATTTAGCATGCTATCACATGCTAATGGTTTAATCTATATTGCATTTACGATGTTGGAAATCAAGACTGTTGGCTCTCCTAGTTTGTTGTTTTTTGCTTAATCGGTCCTATCACTCTTGCTTCTAAAATGCCAATGTGTTTATGAATTCTGTTAAATGTCACACAATCTTGTCTCTATGAGGTATTACTTTAGGGCTGTTTAGTTGATTTCCATGTGTGGTCCATTAACTTATTTGGTTAATTGGTCAACATTGTAAATCTTGGGCTTGGTATGAGTCCATGTGTGGCTATGGGTTGGGCAAATGGACATAAATCTTCCCTCACTCACATGATCACATAGGACAATTACAATCCAATAATCCCACATAACCTAATTTCACCAGGGCCCACAGTTGTGGACCTCGAAGAGTGCCTAACACCTTCTCTTAAAGGTAATTTGAACTGCCCTTACCCGATCTTTGGTGACGTAGACTAATTAAATAGAGTTATTTGCAAATAAGTGCCCTAACGCACCTTAAAAATTGTTAGGTGGTGACTCATCTCTTTTAATACCCATTTAAAAGAGATGTCACATGTCAAAACCCGCTTTCGAGAAAAAGAGGCGCAACAAGTGTTTCACCTTGGGGTGCTCCAGTTCAATTTTTGAAGAAAAAAGTCGGCTCTATAAGGGTGTGTATTGACTACAAGTAGTTGAACATGGTTACTATCAAGAACAAGTACCCATTACCGCGTATTGATGATTTATTTGATCAGCTTCGTGGTGCTAGGGTATTCTCAAAGATTGACTTGAGATCAGGATACTATCAGTTGAAGTTCAGGGCTTCAGATATTCCTAAGACGGCCTTCAGGATATGTTATGGATTTATGCGTTCTTGGTGATGTCTTTTGGGCAGACCAACTCCCCAAGATTTCATGCACTTGATGAATAACGTGTTTCAGCCGTATCTGGATTCCTTTCTCATTGTGTTTATTATTGATGTAATGGTGTATTTTTGTAGCCGAAAGGAGCATAAGAAACACTTGAGGATCGTGCTCTAGACTTTGAGGGACAAGAAGCTATATGCTAAATTCTGTAAGTGTGCGTTTTGGTTAAACTCGATGGCATTCTCGAGTCATACGGTGTCCAGTGAGGGGATTAAGGTGGATCCGAAGAAGATTAAAGCAGTTCAGAGTTGGTCCAGACCTTCTACCGCTACTAAGATATGGAGTTTTCTAGGTTTGGCTAGGTATTATCACTGCTTTATTAAGGGTTTTTCGTCCATTGCAGCTCATTTGACCAGATTGACTCGGAATGATGCCCCATTCAGGTGGTTTGATGAGTGTGAGGAGAGCTTTCAGAAGCTTAAGGCTGCCTTGACTGCTGCTCCAGTTCTAGTTTTGCCTTCAGCTTCGGGTTCATATTCAATCTATTGTAATGCTTCATGAGTTGGCATTGGGTGTGTACTGATGCAGGATGGTAGGGTGATTGCATATTTTTCGCGTCAGTTGTAGCCCCATGAGAAGAACTACACAGTGCACGATTTGGAGTTAACAACCATTTTTCATACACTTAAGATTTGGAGGCACTATCTTTATGGAGTGTCTTGTGAGGTGTTAAAAGATCACAAGAGTCTTCATCATCTATTGAAACAAAAGTATTTGAACTTTAGGCAACAAAGGTGGTTAGAGCTACTAAGGACTATGAAATCACCATCCTTTATCATTTCGGGAAGGCCAATATGGTGGCCGATGCTTGGCATGGGAAGGATGAGAGCATGTGGAGTCTTGCTTTTATTTTAGTTGGGGAGAGATAGTTAGCTTTGGATGTTCATGCTTTGGCCAACAAGTTCTTGAGGTTGGATGTTTCGGAGCCCAGCAAGGTCCTTGCTTGCATTGTATCATGGTCATCCTTATTTTAGCGTATCAAGGCGCGTCAGTATTATCTTGATGATACCTAACCAAACCCGCTAGGTAATCCAACACTACTCTAATGAAAATAATAAGAAATCAGTAAGTGAAATAATTGAATTTTCATACAATTACCCAAGGATTGGTAATTCTAGTCACGAGCCACTAAGATTTAGATTTACAAGGATGTTACAAAATAAATACAACATCTATTTGGAATGTACATAAACAAATTACAAATATAAAGCTACCAAGGACAAGTACTAGATATATTCAGAAAACAGGTACATCTTCAATGCAATGCCCGCCATCCATAACAACTCAGCTCAAAGATCTGCACGCAAGGTGCAGAAGTGTAGTATAAGTACAACCGACCCCATGTACTCAGCAAGTATCTTAACTAACATCGGCAAGGTAATAGAAGCAAGGATTATAAATGATACTTGCTAATCACCTGTACAGTTAATAATTCCAACAAGTACATAACAATAATATGATCAAGTCATGAATTACAGATAAAACCACCTTAATGCACACAATAACTTAATGTACTATGCTTAGTCGGCAATCTAGCATATAAAGAAGATATGCAAATAAATCAGGTAAGCAACCAAGGATATTGAAAGTAACGATGAAATGCAATAACCAAATCAAACACCAACCAGTCTTTTCTCATAGATACCATAACCAAACTAAACCACTTATCAGCTTTCGCCATACCACGTGTACACCATCAAGAAGAAACATGAGAGGGTGATCCTAGGTGGATAGATCCATATCCACATGTTGCACGAACAACTCACGTGCTGCATGGGAAACTCACGTGCTAATAATATCAATCGCACGGACAACTCACGTGTTGCACGGACAACTCACTTACCAATAATAATAATAATTTAGATCAGTACGGACAACTCACATGCTAATAATCACAATCTCCACAATGTGGTCACTTGCTCAATATCACAATCAACCCGGCGTGGTCACATTCTTAATATTACAATCCGCCCGGCGTGGTCATAGGCTTTCACAATCCACCTAGCATGGTCACAGGCTCAATATCACAATCCACCCAGCATGGTCACAGGCTAAATATCACAATCACAACCAGTCCAATCTATATCACACAGAAAGAAGATATACAAGAATACATGTACATGATCAATGAACATCAAATTTTATATTCTAGGACTGGTATAAGTGACATGCTAAGGTGTATGCATGAGCAAAGTGTGCTATCATAACTCCAATCAGGCAAATACATCACAAAAGCAACAACTATTAGATTCAATCAAGAGATTAACCATTATGTAACCTCAAACATGGCTCAAATAGCTCACAACAGGGGTGCATATATAAGAACCATCGCAGCATGGAGCTTAGCAATCAATCCAAGGTATATCATACCCTAAACACTACCTCGAGCATGAAAAATACACCGGTGCACGCACATGGGCTCAACCCCATAAATGTGCGCCATCCATAGCACGTAGCTATCACAAATAACTCACCTGAAGTAAGAAAATCATTGCCTCAACCATGTTTAGGTAAGAAACTTACCTCAATCAAGCCAAATCAATACTCTAGAAGTGCCATCCCGAATAAATCGAACTCAAACGACTAGAAACTAGCCAAAAGCAACTCAAAAATATCAAATAATATCATAAGAAATAAACCCAAACGTTACAGGTCGAGTATTTAATCAAATACACAAAGTCAACCAAAATAGTCAACCCAGGATTGCACCTTGGATCCCAACAAAACTCACAAATTCCAATAACACGCTCGAATACGATTCCAACCATACTAGTTTAATCCAATTCTGACTCCGGAACGATGTTCAAAACCCAATTATTCACATTAGAAATGTTTTGACAAAAATACCCAATTTCTTTTTATCACTCAAATGCCAAAATCAAAAAATGATTCATGTAAAATAATCAAATCTTAGTCAACAATACTTACCGTAAACGAAATCGTGAAAATCGCCACAAGAATCGCCCATATCTGAGCTCCAAATCTCAAAATACGATAAAATAACAAAAACCCTCGAAATAGAGTATTTAAATAATTTTGCCTAGTTATACATATCACAATCACGAAAAAGCCTTCGTGATCACGTAGAAGAAAACAACACCGCCCGAAATAAGCCTTCGCATTTGCGGCACTGGTCTCATCCAATTTCACTCCTCTATTTGAGGATATCAAAACGATCGATGCAATAATAATACCCAACAGAGTCAGGTCGAATTCCACTGGGAGCTATGCGAATGGATGCTATTAATATATATCTTAATGCGTGGATTTGAATATCTTAATTTGCACTTCCGCAATATTGGGTTTTGTTTTAAAATCGAACTTAAACTATGAGTGTGATTTTAAAGAACGAAACTAGAAAATTGTTTTTGGTTGTTTTTCAATTGATAAAAGGCCTAAGGCTATGACCTTCACCTAAGTGTGCGCCTAATGGGTTGTAAACTTTAAAGCTTGTTTTATTGAACGGGGCGTATTATAGCTATCAACACCCAAGTACCCACTCAATACTCCTCGGCCAGAGAGTGATTTTGCCCAATTTGGTTTTCTCAAGTCCAAATGGGTATTGAAAAAAGCAGTTGATAATAAGCGCAAGTCGGGTTTTATTATCTCTAGGTTCAACCCTTTAATTGGGATTATCAATCTCTCGATTGACCCAATTTATTGCTAGCCAAGTTTTTCTAGACTAAATCTCTCTTTCTCAAGTAGAGACAAGGTCAAATAGGCATGAAATAATGTTTGCACCATTAATTCTTCAACTTAAAGCAAGAACTAGGCTAGATAAGCAATACCCAACCATAAACAAGCAATAAATCAAATACCCATTAAGTTTGCACACTAGGGTTGGGTCACAACCCTAGTGAAAGTTTAGCTACTCATGCTTAAATTGGAAGAGAACGAAGAAGAAGTGATAATTAAACCCATATTGATAATTAAAATGATGGAATCAATGTTCAAAAAGCTTAAAATGGCAAAAACTACTAAAAAGAGTAAAAGAAAATGTCTACTGTAGCTGCTGATGTCAAAACTTGACCTAAAAAAAGTGAAACTCTTCTATTTATACAAATCTAGAATTTTCGAAAAAAAATGCCCTTTTAGAGGTTCTGCGGCCGCATAATTCCATGTGCAGTTCGCATTTTGCTTCAACCTGATAGGATTGGAATCTTGCGGCCGCACAATTCTGAACTGCGGCCGCATCTCTCTCTTTCTGCGGTCCGCACATTTCTGAGTGTGGCCACACATGACTCTTTTGCGGACCGCACAAATGCAACTGTGGTTGTGTAGCTAATCTTCTGCGGTGGTCCGCACTTCTGTTGAACTTGAGTGCAGGTTTTCTTAACTTTTTGATCTTTCCTAGGATTTGCGACTGCACATTTCATGTTCGGACCGCACTTTACATTTGGCTCTGATGGGATTTTCTTCACAATCTACGACCGTAGATGATAATCCGCGGTCTGCACTTTTGAGCTTTTGTTCCTGTGTTTGTCCTTGAGTTCAGATCACTGTTTCTTGAGTTGGATTTCATCTTTGGGGCTCATTTTCCATTATTCCTGCAATTAAGCATATTTCATCATTTTTCGGGAACACAATTAAACGCTTTTGGACTAAAATGAAAGAAAAAAGGATCTAATAAGTAGTCAAAATTCCCACTTATCAACTCCCCCAAACTTAAGCTTTTGTTTGTCCTCAAGCAAATAAAGTAAGGTAATTCCCACCTCCACAAGTTAAGAGTTATTTCAGCTAATCAAAAATGTCTCAATCACACATCAATTAGGACCAACAATTACCTACAACACTTATGAATTATTAACAAGGTAATGGGTTGAACATTTAAGCACAAATAGTTCAAATGTGACACTTGAGCATCAAGAGTTGACTTAATTCATCAAGGAAGCTCGCTCTTTTATGTAGGTCATTGTGGATCCCAAACTCCTCCTCCTCTAATCTCCATTTTCATATCTCACTTAAGAATGTAGCACTCAATTCAAAGATTTGTAAAAGGTTTGCTCATCTCTCTAAAAAGAATGTCACAAGTACGACTTTAAGTACCATAGGCTTACCCCTTATGTAAATCACCACTAATGTAAGCTCACTTGGCTTGAAATCACGTAAGGCTTTTTCATAATGCAATGAAGGCTTTTGGACTAAGGTTGGATATGCTATGATAGAACGGGTTCATCTTTCCTTAAGCACTCCATTTTCTCTTATCGACTCATGCTTTGCCAACTTTTGTTTTGCGGCATTTTCTTTTTCATAGGGGGGTTAGAGAGACTTAGTTTCACTCTTTCTTGGTCATGATATTCATTTTCTTCTTCTTTGTTTTCTCCATGCTTTGCATCATTACTATTCTTTGAAATCCCTTCAACTCTTCAACTTATTCACTTTCTTTTTGCAGTTTTCTTTTTGTTCTTCTTTCTTTTGCTTGCCTTTTCTTTTCTTCATTTCTTTTCTCTTTTTGTGCCTTGATACCTTTTTCAAACTCCTCGTCTCTCCCCCAAACTTACTTTTTTAGTCAATTATTTCACAAGAGTGTTAAGGAAAGCTCGGGTGCCAAGAGAGGGTCACGACAGAACTGTTAAAGGTTTGTAACATGTTGATCAAATGAGAAAGGTTTTAGGCTCAAATAGGTTGACTAGGGATAACAACATTGTCGGCCCATGGAAAATTTCAAGTGGGTCATGGAGAGCCTACAATCACTTCTCAAGCAAAGCAAAACTTAAAATTTTGCCTAGAAACACATTCGGGGCAAGTTCTAGACCATTTGCACGGGTACTTGGACTTGCAACAAAAATATCTCACCTCTCACGCAGCTGGATTGTTAAAAAGGATAGAGTCGAGGGCCTACAACGACCATAGTCAAGATTGAAAATCACTATGGCTCGACTAAACCACTCGATGATTGCTTAAGTCAACACAAGAGTCACAAGGTCACTAACCAGAGCTATTTCTTTCGAAAAAAAATTGTTTCTAACCATAAGCACGTAGTTAAGTGTGTTGGTACCAAGTGAAGCATATTTGATTCTACGAGCTTGACTCAATTAGGTCTTTTTATTCCTTATTATTACTATTCTTACCTAAATATCAAAAATGGACTCAATCCCTTAAGAAAGTTGTCACGCCATCCATCGCTGGGAAGAGTCACTCGGTTCATATAAAAACTACCTTTGGAAAGAATAGTTGAATTAAGAAAACCAAAAGCTTATTGTCCACTCACACATATAAAGAAGCTACTAGATTGAAAAGAAGCTATTAGATTAAACAAGAAACTACTGAAATTAAACATTGACTAATAAGAAAATAAAATAAAGAAGCTACAAAGCAAGCTATTGCAAGCATAATTAATATACATAATGAGGGAGGAAAGAAAATATATACATCAATAGAGAGAGAAAGAGGGGAATCTATACATGATAAAAAGAAAAAGTAAAATGTTATCAGTTATTACAAATCAAATGTCAAATCATCCAAATATCTAATAAACTCCACCCCCCGAATAAAAGTAAGCATTGTCCCCAATGCTTAACAAAATAAGAATAAAGAAGGGTAAGAGTGAAGAGGACTCTCTATGTGGTTGTGTCCATAGCAGTGTCACTGCCCTCAGTCTCCTCAAACTGGATCTCACCATCCTCGGCTCTGGGAGTAATTGGCTGGGTGAACATCTGGCGCGCCGCCTCAGCAATGTCGGCACCAGGTCTCGCTCCTCAGACTGGCCAGCTAATGCTACTGGTGCTGATGGTGCTGTTGGATCTAAAGGTGTTTCTGGATCTGTCTCCATCAGCATATCAAATGGAAAGTCCCCAGCGGCTGCTATCTTGGTGACCTCTCTTCTCAGGATGTCTAATGATTTCTTGGATGCCTGGGATTTCTTCATCTTCTTTACCTGCTTCCCAAGCTCCTCAATCAATGCTCCATATGCTACTAAAGTGTTCATGATGGTCTGTTGATTCTCCAAAATCTTCTTCAATGTATCATCCACTGTTGGAGGAATCTGGGGTGTCGGGGTGGATGACTGTGCTACAACATCACTGGACAAGTCAAATAGCTTTGCAGTAGCTGTCTGCATCCAGTTGTTGAGGCTCGCCAGTGTCTAGGAGACTCGCAACACAGATAGTGGATGAGTGGGCATAGGCACCAGCCTTAAAGGTGGAAGGAACTACTGCTGAAGGCCTTGAAGAAAGAGGTGGTGGCATGGCAATTGTACTGGTAGAAGGAACTCCTGAAGGGGAAGGCATGTCTGCTGACTCTTTCACTACCACCGAAGGCTCATTAGACTGGCCCACGGTAGTAGATGGCTGACCCTTATTCTTCGGGTTCCTCGGGTCCTTCAGAGAATGCCAAGTGAAAAGCTTCTTTGCCCGAACCTTTGTGTCAAAATTCCTCGGCTCCACCCCCGCATCCGTAAGGTGCTTTATGATAGTGTGGGGATAATGGTAGTAGCTGTCAACCAAAGACTAGTTGGACGATATCACGACACCCACATTGATTGGGTATCAGGCAATGATAGAGGAGACTAGCACTGCCCGCGGGATTGGGAGATCATTTTGGCACGGGCCTATTCTACTACACACAAACGTCTGCCATCCCTTTGCCTCAAAATTTAGGGCATTTCGTTGAATAGGAACCCCTACTGTGATCCATGGTGGTGGTGGTCCCGGAGCTGCAAGAATCTCAGCTAGCCATAGGTGAGCTGCATCGCCCATAACCAGCTTTTCCAAGTATTGAACCGGATCAACATCCTCCAACACTAAGTATATGTTCAAGGTGCTCTGGTCAAACCTCACTTTCAGATTCTTCACTTTTGTCACTTTGGTCCCTTTCTTTATGTTCGCCACATTGGCGTTAAATTCCCGGACCAGGTACTCTTTCGCATCTACCACACTTTAAGTGAACCATGTCCACCCCTTCCTCTCCCGTAATTGTCTCAACACCGTCGGGTTGTATTTATCAAGATCTTTCAATAAGAACTAACGCTCAAGAGTGAGCGATCTCGACGGCCACCACTCTCGAAAACTATTGAATGCAGTTAGACTTACGAACCTATCTTCCTAAATTTCTTTCTTCTTCGACCTCTCAAGGCCGACAACTCTGGTATCACCCCCTCGGCCATCATTTGGGATCTCATCCACATCCACTGTAGTAGCTGGTGCGTCGGGGGCATGTGTAGATGAAGGTTCTGAAGCCTGACTGTTACCTTCTGACCCCTCAGAAGTGCTCTCATAAGAGGTAGGCTCATTTCTCAGTTGGTATCTGTCCTGAAGCGGTTGTGGCTGTGATTGCACAGCAGGTTGCTCTTGCACTGAGTTGCCCTCCGATGCTTCCCTAGACGAGGCATATGAACTTGATTCGGAGGGTTCTGGATGTCTTCATCGGTCTTCTGTGGCTTTCTTACTGATTACTCTATGGAGGGCGATGGGTAAATTGTTTTCACCTCTACCTTTGGAAGGTTCACCCCTCCCCTTTGATGTATCACCACGACCACGGGATCTAACCATTTTCTGCAACAAACAGCAGCAGCAGTCAGTTCTAGTTCAATTGCAGATAAACAGAAAGTCATAGAATAAAATATGTTGCAGGGTGGGGAATTGCGGTCCGCATAATTGCAAGTGCGGCCGCAGCTCTGGTTGTGCGGGCCGCACAATTTTGAAGTGCGTCCGCAGCAAAGAAACTGTGGTCCGCAAAATTTTGAATGCGACCGTAGAGTTGAAGTGCGGTCTGCACTTTTCTGAGTGTGGCCGCACAATGGATACCTGAAAATAGAAACTCTCTAAAGACAGAGAATGCCTTGATCTACGGCCGCACACACTTTTCTACGACCGCGATTGAATTTCTGCGGACCGCACAATTTCAAGTGCGGTCCGCAAAATCTTGCTTCACCAAAGCTCTAATCTATACTTCTACGGACCACACAATTCCTTGTGCGGCCGCACATTTCTAAACTTAATCGGGAAGAGTTCTTAGGGTTTCAATCTTATGCACAAATTGGACAGTGTAGTCGCACTTAAACATGTAAAACCAAATACCCATTCCCCAAATAGAAAATAGGAGTTTACCCAACAAAATTCACACCCCACATAGATATGAAATTGACAAATGGTCAAAAATAACTAACAAATTGTAAACTAAACTAAGAAAATTGAAGAATCCTAGAAATGATTTGAGCATACCATTGATGAAGTGGTGTTAAGGAGTGATCACAAACGCTCAATTATGTGACAGATGATTGAATCAGTTGTGTGCAAGATTTTAGCCTCTTTTTTAATTTCTGAGAGATTTGAAAGTTTCAACAGTAGCATTAGGGATGCTATTTATACTAACCGGTTTTGGCTAAGGGATCAAGAGACAAGTGTGGCTGCAAAATTTCTTCTGTGGTCCGCACTCTGTTACCTATTGTTCAAGTTCCCTTCGTTGATCTGCGGTCCGCATAATTAATTGTGCGACCACAGATGTTGATGCGGTCCGCATATTTCTATGTGCGGCCGCACTTTGGCCATTTCTCTGACAAACACACTTCAGAGAGTTTACATTTTCCCATCTCAAATTGTGCGGTCCGCACAAGAATTGTTCGACCGCAGTTGACTTCTACTATAGCATTCAAAATTGTGCGGTCCGCACAATACATGTGAGATCCACACTTTTTCCATACTTAGCTAATTTTCTGAGCATAGTTCCTTCAACACACTTCAAAACTAGTTAGCACAAAATAGGACCTATCTAAAGAAAAAGAAACATGGGTTGCCTCCCAAGAAGCGCCTGATTTAACGTCGCGGCACGACGCATATTACCATTATTTGAAATGAATTACCGCTACGATGTAGCCATCACAAAATTTTCCCATATAATGATTCACCTGATGACCATTGACTCGGAATACCTCATCACTTTTGTTCTTCAAGTCCAATGTACCAAAAGATGTCACACCCACAATTTCAAAGGGACCACTCCATTTGGATTTCAGCTTTCCGGGAAATATCTTCAATCGTGAGTTGAACAACAAAACAAGATCTCCCGCCTTGAACTCCCTATTTCAGATGTATTTGTCATGAAGGTACTTCATTATTTATTTATACAAGGACGAACTTGCATATGCATGGTACCAGAATTTATCTAATTCATTCAAATGTGCAACCCGCAAGTTAGCAGTTGCATCCTAATCAAGATTTACCTTCTTTAAAGCCCACATGGCCTTGTGCTCGAGTTCCACCGGAAGATGACAATATTTTCCAAACACCAACCGGTATGGAGACATCCCGATAGGAGTTTTGAAAGCAGTCTGATAAGCCCATAGTGCATCATCAAGCTTCATTGACCAATCCGTCCAGTTAGCATTTACTGTTTTCTTTATCTCCCTGTTGGAGACTTCCACTTGACCGCTAGCTTGAGGGTGATAGGGAGTCGTAACTTTATGAGTGACACCATACTTTCTAAGCAAGGTGTCTAAAGCTTTGTTGCAAAAATGCGACCCCCCATTGCTTATGATAGCCCGCGGAGTACCAAATCTTGTGAAGATGTTCTTTTTCAAAAATGCCACCACACTTCTTTCTTCGTTGTTGGGTAGAGCAACGGCCTCAACCTATTTAGACACATAATCAACTACGACCAAGATGTAGGTGTTTCCACAAGAACTCACAAAAGGTCCCATGAAGTCAATACCCCACACATTGAAAATATCAATCTCCAAAATGGTAGTGAGGGGCATTTCATTTTTCTTTGAGATTCCACTGGCCCTTTGACATTCATCACAATACTTAACTAGATCACTTGGATCCTTGTAAAGAGGGGGCCAATATAAACCGCAACTTAGCACTTTGGCCGTCGTTCTTGCTCCACCAAGGTGACCACCATACGGCGAAGAATGACAAGCCCCAAGAATTTCAACTTGTTCCTCCTCCAGTACAAATCTTCTAATCACTCTATCCGTACAAATCCAGAAAAGATATAGTTCATCCCAATAATAGTCTTGACAATCTCGTTTGAGATTCTTCCTTTGGTTTGAAGAGAACTTATCCGGGGTGATACCAATTACAAGAAAATTTGCTAGATCCATGAACCATGGAACCTCTTTCCTTGAAATGTCTAAGAGTTTCTCATCGGGGAAGGAGTCATTGATTTTAAGGCCATCATGTGGCCTCCCCTCCTACTCCAAATGAGACAAGTGGTTCGCTACTTGGTTTTCACTTCCTTTTTGGTCTTGGATGTCTATGTCAAACTCTTGCAACAAAAGGACCCATATCATCAACTAGGTTATGGAATATTTCTTGCTCATAAGGTAACGAAGTGCCGCATGATCTGTGTGGACAATCACTTTTGCATCAAGTACGGGCGGAACTTCTCAATAGTCAACACAATGGAAAGTTCTTGTTGACTTGGGCATCATTCATGATCTTACTAACATAGTAGACCGGATAAAAGTTCTTGTTGATACGTTGCCCCAAAAACTACTCCAACCGCCACATCACTAGCATCACACATGAGCTCAAAAGGAATGTTCCAATTCAGGGCGGTGATAATGGGAGTAGTTATCAACTTCAACTTGAGCAATACAAATGCTCTCGTGCAATCATCATTGAAGTGAAATTTAGCATATTTCTCCAAAAGCTTGCACAAGGGATTCACCACATTGGAAAAATCCTTTATGAAACGTCGGTAGAACCCTGCGTGACCCAAGAAACTTCTCTCGCCCTTCACGGATGTTGGAGGTGGAAGTTTAGAAATCACCTCTATTTTTTCCTTGTCGACCTCTATTCCCTTCTTTAAAATTTTGTGGCCAAGGACAATACCCTCCTCGACCATGAAATGGCATTTCTCCCAATTCAACACCAAGTTCATTTCTTCACACCTTGCCAATACCTTATCCAAATTTGTCAAGCAATCATCAAAGGAATCCCCGACTACCGAAAAGTCATCCATGAAGACTTCATGGTAGTCCTCTACCATATCCGTAAAGATCACCATCATACACCGTTGAAAGGTTGCAGGTGCATTTCATAAGCCAAATGGCATCCGCTTGAAAGAGAAAGTGTCATAGGGACAAGTGAAAGTTGTTTTCTCTTGATCTTCTAGGGCAATAAGGATTTGATTGTATCCCAAATATCCATCTAGAAATCAATAGAACGCCCGACCGGCCAACTTATCAAGCATTTGGTCAAGAAAGGGTAGTGGGAAATGGTCTTTCCTTGTGACTTTGTTTAGCTTCCGATAGTCCATACACACTCTTCACCCGATCACCGTTCTTGTTGGAATCAACTCATTCTTATCATTGGTGACCACATTTATGCCCCCTTCTTCGGAACACACTGCATCGGAGAATTCCACGAACTGTCAGAAATGGGGTAGACAACCTTGGCATCTAACCACTTTATGATCTCCTTTTTGACCACGTCTTGCAAGGCTTCATTGAATCTATCTTGATATTCAATGAAGGGTTTGGCATCCTCCTCCAAGTTAATCTTGTACATGCAAAATGCAGGGCTTATTCCCCGAATATCCACTAAAGTCCACCCAACAGCTTTCTTTCTCTTGTGGAACACCGCCAATGTAGAGTCAACCTGCACGTTAGGCAAACAAGAGGAAAGAATAACCGGTAAAGTAGAGCAAGGGCCAAGGAATTCATACCTGAGATATGGAGGAAATGGCTTCAACTCCAAGATAGGAGGCTCTTCAATTGAAGGCTTTGTAGGAGGAGTTTTCCTATTTTCGAGATCTAAGGAAAGTTTTCGAGGTGCATAATTATATGACCCCATCCCTTGCAAAGAATTGACATATTCCATGAAGCCATCCATTTCATCATCATCAAAATTTAGCAAAACAGCCTCCAACATGTCACCCACATTATCGTGGCACTGGTATCATCAATAATCACATCGGTCACCAAGTCCTCGAACGAACACACTTCATTGTTATTTGGTTGCCTCATAGATTCGCACACGTGGAACACCACATTTTCATCACCCACCCAAAAAGTGAGTTCACCAGCTTCCACATCAACAAGAGCCTTTCCCGTAGAAAGGAAAGGTCTACAAGGAATAATCGGCACCTCATAGTCCACTTTACAATCAAGAATCACAAAATCCACCGGGAGAATGAACTTGTCAACCCAAACCAATACATCCTCAATCACCCCCAATGGTCTCTTCATTGTACGGTCAGCCATTTGTAATCTCATAGATGTGGGTCATGGTTGCCCAATTCCTAATGTTTTGATAACCGAATAGGGAATCAAGTTGATACTCACCCCAAGGTCACAGAGAGCTTTTGCAAATTCGACACTTCTAATGGTACAAGGAATTGTGAAAGCACCGGGATCTTCCAACTTTGGAGCCATTGAAAGCACAATTACACTCACTTGGTGAGTGACTTTGATTATTTTCAAAATTAATCGATCTCTTCTTTGTCACCAAGTCTTTTATAAACTTAGTATATCTGGGCATTTGCTCCAAAGCTTCAACTAATGGCACATTTATAGAGAGACTCTTCATCATATCTATGAACTTCTTGAATTGATTCTTGCCATTATTTTTGGCAAGCCTTTGAGGATAGGGAGGAGGTGGCTTAGGCAATGGTGCCTTAGCTTTTTGCACTACCGTTTCCGGTATGTCAATCACATGATCCCTAGATGGGTTCACATCCTCTTGAGTCTCTTCCACCATGTCATCAATATCAATCCGCACTTCATTATTTACTTGCACCACATTGTTCGGGATCTCCTCTTCTTCTACCACTTGCTCATCATCCACAGGTTGCCTTTGGCTTGAGGTAGGTGCATTCCCACCTTTTCCACTTCTTGTAGTAACGGCCACGGTATGCCCCTTAGTGTTCCCACCCTTCGGGTTCACTACCGTATCACTTGGTAGCGCCCCTTTAGGACGAGAATTTAAAGCTTGAGAGATTTTACCCATTTGCACTTCTAAGTTACGGATTGATGTGTTGTGTGAAGCAAGTTGGGCATCGAAATCGGCATTCTTCTCCATCATTTGCTTGAACATGTTCTCAATACGACCCATTTCATTGTTGGAGGAACTAGGACCATGAGAAGGATAAGGAGGTGGGTTGCTCAGTTACTGGTACATCGGGGACCTTTGAAAACCCGACCCCCGATTTCCTTGGTTGAAGTTCCACCCGCCTTGGTTGTTGCCTCCCCAATTTCCTTGATTATTATTGTTTTGCCAATTTCCTTGGTTATTGCTTCCACTCCAATTGCCTTGATTGATTCCACTATTCCAATTGCCTTGATTGCTAGAATTCCAATTGCATTAATTATTCGAAGGTATCCATTGTTGTTGACTAGGGCCTTGGTAGTTGTTTCTTTTCCCTTGAAAGTTCACATATTGGACCTCTTCAGCTTGATCATTGTAAGAATCTCCTTGATCAAACCCATTATCATCTTGCACAAAATTGTCCACTCTTTGTTGCACTTGTGGACTTCTTGTTCTTCTCTAGTTTACCATCATATTGACTCCCTCCATGGCATTAACTTGCCACGGGTTTTGCACTTATTGAAGTTGAGCCATTGCAATTTGGTTCATGGTGGTTATCAACTCGGCTATTGGATCACCTTGTGGGACGTTGGCTCTAGATTGCCACGCCCATGAAGTATCTGCCATTTCATCCAAAATATCACACGCCTCCGTATAAGGCATAGTCATGAAGTTCCCACCGGCAAGTTGATTCACTACACATGGTTGGTGGTATTGATCCCACGATAGAAAGTTTGTTGAATCATGTTCTCCTTCATATCATTGTTGGGGCACTCTTTCACCATTGTCATATATCTTTCCCTTATCTCATGTAGTGGTTAATTAGGCTCTTGCTTGAATGCTAGAATTGCATCCCGAAGAATGGCCATGTGCCTGGGAGAGAAGTAATATGAAATACATTTCTCCGCTAGTTCATCCCAAGTATGAATGGAATAATTTGGCAAACGTTCCAACCAATCTAAGTCTTTCTCTCAGAGAGAGAAGGGAAAAATCCTTAGCCTCAAAGCGTCCTCGAAGATATTTGTTTGTTTGATTCCCCAACACGTATCAACGAACCCCTTCAAATATTTATATGCATTTTGACTCGGTGCACCGGTGAAGAACCCTCGTTGCTCGAGCAAAGTGAGCATCACGTTGGTTATTTAAAAGTTGCCCGCCCTAATATGGGGTGGGACTATAGCACTTGCATACCCTTCATTCGGCAACACCCGGTGTGGAGCCGCTCGTAGTGGAGGTGGGGGTGGAACGGGCACATTGTCTTGAGGCAGTCAGCCTCGTCTATTGGCTTGTGGTTCAAGAAGGACCTCATCCATTGCATCATCATAGATTTCCACATCCCCCGCGGCTCTGTCTTCGAGCTCATTGTTTGCCATGATTGCACCTACAATACTCACATGTTAGTAACAAGGAAGGAAAAGAAGATATTTCAAAAACACACCTAAATATATAGCTAACACCGTTTTTTAGCTCCCCGGCAACGACGCCAAAAATTGGTCTCGTCCAATTTCACTCCTCTATTTGAGGATATGAAAACGGTCGATGCAATAATAATATCCAACAGAGTCGAGGTCGAATTCCACTAGGAGCTATGCGAATGGGTGTTAGTAGTATATATCTTAATGTGTGGATTTGAATGTCTTAATTTGCACTTCCGCAATATTGGGTTTTATTTGAAAATCTAACTTAAACTATGAGTGTGATTTTAAAGAACAAAACTAGGAAATTGTTTTCGGTTGTTTTTCAATTGATAAAAGGCCTAGGGCTATGACCTTCACCTAAGTGTTCGCCTAATGGGTTGTAAACTTTAATGCTTGTTTTATTGGACAGGGCGTATTATAGCTATCAACACCCAAGTACCCACTCAATACCCCTCTGTCAGAGAGTGATTTTGCCCAATTTGGCTTTCTCAAGTCCAAATGGGTATTGAACAAAGCAGTTGATAATAAGCGCAAGTCGGGTTTTACTATCTCTAGGTTTAACCCTTTAATTGGGCTTATCAATCACTCGATTGACCCAATTTCTTGGTAGCCAAGTTTTCCTAGACTAAATCTCTCTTTCTCAAGTAGAGACCAAGTCAAATAGACATCAAAATAATGTTTGCAACCATTAATTCTTCAACTTAAAGCAGGAACTAGGCTAGATAATCAACACCCAACCATAAACAAGCAATAAATCAAACACCCATTAGGTTTGCACACTAGGGTTGTCACCCATTAAGTTTGCACACTAGGGTTGGGTGACAACCCTAGTGAAATTCTAGCTACTCATACTTAAATTGGAAGAGAAAGAAGAAGAAGTGATAATTAAACCCATATTCATAATTAAAATGATGAAATCAATGTTCAAAAAGCTCAAAATGGTGAAAACTACTAAAAAGAGTAAAGGAAAACGTCTATTAAAGTTGCTGATGTCAAACATTGACCTTAAAAAAAGTGAAACTCTTTTATTTATACAGAGCTGAAAGTTTTGGACAAAACTTCCTTTTCGGAGGTTTTGCGGCCGCACAATTCCATGTGCGGTCCGCACTTTGCTTCAACCTAATAGGATTGAAATCTTGCGAAAGCACAATTCTGAACCGCGGCCGCATCTCTCTCTTTCTGCGGTCCGCACATTTCTGAGTGCAGTCGCACATAGCTCTTTTGCGGACCACACAAATACAACTGCGGCCGTGAAGCTGATCTTCTATGGCCGCACAATAATTGTACAGTTTGCACTTCTATTGAACTTGAGTGCAGGTTCTCTGAACGTTTATTTCTTGCCCAGGATCTGCGGCCGCACATTTCATGTACGGACCGCACATTTCATGTGCGGACCGCACTTTGCATTTGGCTCTGATGGGATTTTCTTCACAATCTGTGGCCGCAGATGATAATCTGCGGTCCGTACTTTTGAGCTTTTGTTCCTATTTTTGTCCTTGAGTTCAGATCACTCTTTCTTGAGTTGGATTTCATCTTTGGGGGTTCATTTTCCATTATTCCTGCAATTAAGCATATTTCATCAGTTTTTGGGAACACAATTAAACGCTTTTGGACTAAAATGAAAGCAAAAAGGAGCTAATAAGTTGTCAAAATTCTCACTTATCAGGCACTGCCCTTGCGATTGCACTAAACAAATGCATGTCAAGCTTGCACACCATCGCGATCGTGACATGACATCCATACGCAATCGCGAAGCAGTAATCACCCAACCATCGCGAACGCGATGCGCTAACAACTAAACATCCCCGAACACGGCCCTCCTGCCGTGAACGCATAGAGTAAAAACACCCAGCTCTAGATTACACAATACGGCAACATCTTTGCGATTCCGAAGAACACCTGAGGCATCAAAAACCAGAAAAAAACCAGCAATGCTATCATCACCCAACATGGTCTGAAACTACCCCGAAACTCACTCGAGCCCTTCAAGACCCAGTCTGAACATACCAATAAGTCCCAAAATATAATATAGACCTACTCGAGGCCTCAATTCCCACACAATAATATCAAAACCATGAATCGCACCTCAAATCAAGCTTAATAAACTCTTTTAAATATGTCAAATACGTCTAAACAACTCGAAATCACCTCAAATTATGCTGACAAGCTCCAAATGACATAAGGAACCTATTACAACTCCCAGAACAACAATCTAAACCCGATAACATTGAAGTCAACTCCTGGTTAAACCTATAAACTTTCCAAACCTTCAAATTGCCAACCTTCACCAATTAGAGTCAAAACCTTCGAGAAACATCCAAATAAAAATCTGGGCATACACCCAAATCCAAAATCACCATCTGGACCTAACGGAACCATAAAGACTCCATTCCGAGGTCAAATTCACAAAAGTCAAATCTGGTCAACTCTTCCAACTTAAAGCTTCATAATAGAGATATCATTCTTCCAATTATATCCCGAACCACTCGAAAACCAAAACCGACTATATACGCAAGTCATACTACATAATATGAAGCTAATTAAGACTTTATACCACTTAAACGGGAATGCAAATTCCCAAAACGACTGGTCTGGTCGTTATATTCTACCTCACTTAAACATACATTCCTTCTCGAATGTGACAAGAGTTATAACAAAGCCATCATATCACTATATAAAATCACCATATACAACCTATGGGTGATCCCATGTCACCCCAATCTATATAATCCCGTCAACATCACCGAATCGAAGATTCGTCCCTAAACCTTAGTCCACAAGCCTTAGAACCTGATATCCAACATCCAAAATTTATTATAAGACCTGATTCTCGCCTCTAAACATTGTATAAGTCTGAACAAGTTGTATCAAGCCATAACCATATTACAAGATATAATCACGTGATATACATAAAACTCACAAACTCATAGTTAATGCCTTTCGACCACAATAGCTGCTTATTAACCAACCCGGTACCCACATCGTACCTCATATCAAATAAAACCTCATCATGCACCTTTGTACACTGCCAAGGATGAAAGAAACACGTAGGAACACATAACCACTCCTCTGATCGACAAGTCGTGGGGCTGACTCACCCGATAAGAACTAGTGCCAAACTTTAAGGTGACTAGTGACATCATCTCATCTTCAAACATACCTTAATCAATGGCGATAGTACTCATCCCAGGTTAAATAACCTCAGCTCATCCAATACAAGCTGCTCGATTGACATGCCATACCAATACCACCTAGATCCACATACCATGCAATATGTTCACCAAACAAGCAACAACTCGAATGTAACCAAAGATGGAAGAAGAACCAATTGAGAGAACCGTCCCGCAAGCTCAACAGATACCACCCCAAAGCACAATGCTATTGAACCCATCTCACAGAGGAGAAACAAAACACACGAGATAAACACTAAGGGTCATATCCCAACATAACTCCGTTGCGACATATTGGTCCACATGGATTACCCATTTCCCAAATCTCATACTCACCCAACATGTGTATAACAATGAAGAAATATATAACACCATATACCATAAACAAGAAAACCATAACCAAGGCGCAATCCACCATTCAACACCCCAAGAGCCATCTCGTTCGATTTCCGCCACAAGGCCCAAACAGAACCGCATCATGTATGCAAATAGTCAACAGTCTCATAACCCATTGTAGCATAGGAGATTAACACATGGAATATATTAGAACACAAATAAGACCAACTCTAACTGATGACAGACCTTCAATATTAGCTATGTTGAGTAAATCAATCAGATGTGATGTAGAACACATATTCTCATTAGGCCCACGAATGGGCCTCAAATCAATTCTGATCCTTCTGAAATAGGTAAATAACCTTCCAAAAGTCCGTAGTAGCCTAACTATAACACATATCGTCAGCTGTCTAACTCTGGCCATAACTTCAAAGTCCACAACCAAAGAATAGTCTGCCTCTAAGAAATCCAGTCTCCAAATCCTAAGAATACAAGAATCTCCATATCCGATCCCAACTCCACCACTCAAATAATGAACACATACCTCATACATAATCATCTCGCTTGAAATACTCCCATAAATCTTGCGTGCCACGCAACAAAATCTGAACATCAGCAGTCAACAACCAGGTGATTACCGGAATACCAATCAAGCATCCACAAGTCAAAATACAATGCGCCTTCTGAAATGCGCACCCTTCTCAGGTGACACCAGATAGTGCCGACATTCTTCTAAAACATCTAAAATCGTCCATGCTATCTAAAACTCATGACCTTTCCTTCGAAACTAAACTGCAACCTTGTACATGTAAATCTCAATCCCACACGATACACCTCATCAATCATGCCATCATATGAAAACACGAATATCCCATTATTAACTCTGAATCACAAGTAGGATAGACACTCCATCAACTAGAAACTTTCCACTTGACCCCATCCGCGATAAAATCACAACACAAAACATACTCCTCATACCAATAGAAGACATCCATCTCAAGTCGTGGTCGACACCATCAAGAACTCTTCAAAACCCATTTGTACATAACCAAGCCATCAAAACTGAGTCCCTATAACTCAACCAAGTCATGCAGATTGCCAAATCTAAGAGTATTGGCACAAAAAAACTGTAGAGTTTCACCACTCTAAGAACTGATCACCTTTATTACTATGTTGACCCAAACCACTACCAACCTGAACCATTTCTTCAAATTCTCCTTGACTTGACTTCAATTTAACACTTATCCTTGCCAGTTTACTATGTTCCTTAACCCAAATCTCACCCCAAGAAATCGTAGCATGAAACCACATCGTCTTAAGACCCATAAGCCACTGTATTCCCTCTTAAGAACTCAACAGTACTACAACCGAGATACCCACTCTAAAGAGACCTTCTATGAATTTGAAGTTGTTTATTTAACACCTATGATGCTAAAATGTATAGTCATTAATGATATAGGACTACTGCAAATCTCAGCACCATCCAATGAAAATCTATGATCTTAGCCATATACAAATCCGAGAAATCCTCAATTACCACATATGAATCTTGAACTCATTAGGACCTTCTCGAGAGTCATCCACTCTACTCTAATCTCCAATGCACCGCCAATACATTCCGAACAACTTGTGCCCCATTAGCATTAAGACACCTAAAGAAGTAACCCCATCTTAATGCAACCGAGTGAGTCCCTTCTCATAGCACATTACATCCACAATGACTAACATATCTGAATCATTTGAAGATTATCATTTTGCCCCATAAAGTATAGCACATAATGCATCCAGCAATTCCCTTGCTCGAGTCTTCCTCGAAATCAACCTCTTCAAGTCATAACTGATCAAAAAGTATACCTCAGTCCAAAACTAATATAGCACATGACCATGCACTCTGATCACCGATAGAAGCCTCCCCCACTTGGATCGAAGCCGTAGAACATAGCATACAATAACCCACAATAACCTTACTCCATAACTGTCATAATCATGTATTGTAATTCAACTAAATCCTTCATATGCATGTAGAACCAGCCATAGAATACCTCAATCTTCTACTAAGCACATATCCATCCTCGTGACATTCGTGTGAACTTCCTCAAGTGATCCGAACTCGAATTGCAGCACATACGCATCCCACTAGGTAGGAAGAAAACTATTCACTTAAATATCACAAGGATCACACATCCATAGACCACCCAGCAGGAGATAACCCACCCGCTTAGCCTTAAACTAGTATCTCTTTATGCCCTATCATGGTCATAACCAAAATGCAATCACTTAATCTTCCTAAGTCTAAACTCGTATGCAAGACATAAGAATCTACTTCATTCCATAAATGAACAACATCAAAGATCCCTCAACACACTCATAACTCGAGACTGTACAACACATCAAGACGTAAATCAGGCATCCATAGTCCTTTCGCATCCTAATAAAATTTTTCTTGTCACATCCAAATCACCTAAGCATAGTCCTCAGTCACATAGCACTCATCATATGGCTATCCAACCATCACTTGGCCATCAATCCCACTCCTAATGACACTACCGAACATATAATTCCAAAAGCACATACTCACACAACTAACCCTCCAGGCTGGCCTATCTCCATAACACAAAGAACACATCTCGCACCTTATTTATGACATCACAAGCCATTGATGCACAACTGATACTGAGTGCTCAACGTAATACAAGTGGATGGATGGAAATCAAAGATATATGCTTCAAGATGAATCAAAGTTTCATGATAAGAAAGAAAGATGGGAAGTTTCCTAGATGCCTTGTAGCCTCTCAAAGATAGGCATGGGCATCATCATACCGATCCGCAAGACTCTACTAAAAACTTACTCATGACTTGTAGAACCTATGGACCTAGAGCTCTGATACCAATTTGTCACGACCCAGAATCCACCTAGTCGTGATGGCACCTAAGCCAACTCAATAGGTAAGCCAAACAACAGCCAACACTACTCTAATGAAAATAATAAGAAATCAATGAGAGAAATAATTGAATTTCCATACAATAACCCAAGGATTGGTTGTACAAGTCACGAGCTACTATGATTTAGATTTACAAAGCTAGTGTGAAATAAATACAACATCTGTTTGAAACATACATAAATAGATTAAAAATCTAAAGCTACCGGAGGACAAGTAGTAGCTATATCCAGAAAGCAGGTACATCTTCATTGACTGCTCCCGCCATCCGTAGCATCTCAGCTACAATATCTGCACACAAGGTGTAGAAGTATAGTATGAGTACAACCGACCCTATGTACTCAGCAAGTATCACCACTAACCTCGATATCACAGGATCAATATCACAATCCACCTAGCATAGTCACGGGCTCAATATCACAATTTGCATGATGTGTTCACGTGCTACCAGTCCAATCCATATCATACAAAAAGTAGATATAAAAGAATACATGTACATGATCAATGAATATCAAATTTCATATTCTTGGACTAATATAAGTGATATGCTAAGTTGTATGTATGTGCAATGTGTGCTATCATAGCATAAATCTAGCAAATACATCACGAAAGTAGCAAAATATCAGGTTCAATCAGGAGATTAACCTTCATGTAACCTCAAACATGGCTCAAATAGCTTACAATAGGGGTATAAATATAATAATCATCACAGTATGAAGCTTAGCAATCAATCCAGGTCATACCATAGCCTAAGCACTACCCCGAGTATAAAAGATACCCCGATGCACACACATGGGCTCAACCCCACATATGTGCGCCACCCATAGCACGTAGCTATCACAAATAACTCAGGCAAATATTTCTTGAACCAAGTTTAGGTAAGATACTTACCTCAAGCAAGCCAAATCAACACTCTAGAAGTGCCATCCCGCATAAATCGAACTCAAACGGCTAGAAACTAGCCAAAAGAAACTCAAAAACATCCAATGATACCATAGGAAATAAGCCCAAACGATAATGGTCGAATCTTTAATCAAATACTCAAAGTCAACCAAAAATGTCAACTCGGGCTTGCTCCTCGAATACCAATAAAACTTAGAAATTCCGACAACCCATTCGAATACGAGTCCAACCATGCTAGTTTCATCCAAATCCACCCCGAAACGATGTTCAAACCCAATTATTCACTTTAGAAAAGATATGATAAAAAAAACCCCAATTTCTCTTTTAGATTCACCACTCAAATGCCAAAATCAAAGATGGAATCACGTAATATAATTAAATCCCAGTAAAAATACTTACCCCAATCCAAATCGTGAAAATTACAACAATAATCGCCCAAATCCGAGCTCCAAATCTCACAATATGATAAAATAACCAAAACCCTCGAAAAAAAGTATTTAAATGATTCTACCCAGTTATACACATCGTGATCGCGGAAAAGCCTCCACAATTGCGTAGAAGAAAACAGCACCGCCCGAAATGAGCCTTCATGTTCACGACACTACCCTCGCAAATGCACTAAACAACGCCTGCCGAGCCTGCACACCATCGCTATCATGACATATAGACGCAACTGTGAAGCATTAATGGCCCAACCACAGCGAACGCGACCCAGCTCTGCGAACACGATGCGCTAACCACTGCGAATGCGGCCCTCCTATCACGGATGCGTAGAGTAAAAACTCCCATATCCAGCTTACACAATGCTATGGCGAAAACATATTTGCGATCACAAAGAACACCTGAGGCATTAGTAGCTAGCAGAAAACCAGCAATGCTATCATCATTCAACATGGCCTGAAACTACCCCGGAACTCACCCGATCCCCCTCGGAACCCTGTCCGAACATGCCAATAAGTCCCAAAAAATAGCCCAGACCTACTCAAGGCCTCACATCCCGCACAATAGCATCAATACCATGAATCTCACCTCAAATCAAGCTTAAAGAACTATTTCAAATTTCTAAATTCCAAACTTACGTTGAACACGTCTAAACAATTCAAAATCACCTCAAATTTTGTTGAGAAGCTCCAAATGACATAACTAAACTATTCTAACTCCCAGAACAACAACCTAAATCTGATAATATCAAAGTCAACTTTCGGTCAAGCCTACGAACTTTCTAGAACTTTAAATTGCCAACCTTCGCCAATTAGAGCCAAAGCCTTCTAAAAATATTCAAATACAAATACGGGCATACGCCTAAATCCAAAATCACCATTCAGACTTAACAGAACCATAAAGAATCCTTTATGAGGTCAAACTTGGTCAACTCTTCCAACTTAAAGCTTTCTAGTTGAGAAATCATTCTTCCAAATCAATCATGAACCACTCAAAAATCAAAATTGATAATACATACACGTCATAATAAATCATATAAAGTTGTTCAAGACTTCAAACCACCGAACAAAATGCACATTATCAAAATGATTGCTTGGGTCGTTACAAGTATAATTATCCATGTTTGCTTGTTCTTAGGGACACAGTGTTATGCAGTGATGCTACGGTGGTGACTATTGGTAGTGATGGGGTATTGAGGCTTCAAGGCCAGATATGTGTGCCCAGTGTGGATGTGATTCGGGAGCTGATTCTTGAGGAGGTAGTTCACGGTATTTAATTCATCCGGGTGCCATAAAGATGTTCCGTGATTTTGAAGCAACACTACTTGTGAAAGAATGAAGAAACATATTGTTGAGTATGTCGCATGGTTTATGAACTATCAGTAGTTTAAGTATGAGAATCAAAGATCTGGCAGTTTGCTTCAGAGGCTAGATATTTCGTAGTAGAAGTGGGAGCGTATCACTAAATGTGGTTGGGTTGCCATGGACCTTGAGGAGATTTGGCATTGTGTGGGTCATTATGTACAGACTGACCAAGTCTACACACTTCATTCCAGTCATGACTACCTACTCTTTAGAGCAGCTGGCTCAGATTTATCTTTGTGTTAGCTTTCAAGGTGTGCTCTTGTCTATTATCTCGGATCGAGGCACGCAATTCACATTACATTATTAGAGAGTCGTGCAGCGTGAGTAGGCACACAGGTTGAGTTGAGTATGACATTTCATCCATAGATGGACGGACAATTAGATCACTTTATTCAAAATTTGAAGGACATGTTACGAGCATGTGTCATTGATGTCGGGGTTTAGTGGGATCAGTGTTTACCGCTTGCAGAGTGTGCCTATAACAACAACTATGAGTGGAGAATCCAGATAGCTCTGTACAAGGCCTTATATGGGAGGCAGTGTCGTTCTCCGGTTGGATGATTTGAGCATGAAGAGGCTAGGTTATTGGGCACCGATTTGGTTCGTGATGCGCTGGAGAAGTTGAAGTTATTTCGGGAGCAGCTTCATACAGACCAGTCCATACAGAAGAGTTATGCTGATAGGAGGGCTTGTGATATGGCATTTATGCTGGGTGAGAGGGTTCTACTTAGAGTTTCACCCATGAAGGGTGTGATGTGGTTTGGAAAGAAGGGTAAGTTGAGCCCTCGGTATGTTGGTCCTTTTGAGGTTATAGAGAGAGTTGGTAAGGTGACCTACTGACTTTCTTTGCCACCCAGCTTATCGGAAGTTCATCCAGTATTCCATGTTTCCATACTCCATAAGTACTATAGGGATTTGTCTCATGTGTTATATTTGAGCTCGGTGTAGTTGGAAAAGGATTTGACTTATGTTGAGGAGCCGGTAGCTATCGGTGTAGGTTCATGTCACGCCCCGACCTCGGGGAGAGCGATGCCATCTACCCAATTCACCCATGAATAAAGAGAAGATACATTTCATTAATTAGACAGTAAAAGTTCATATGAATAACACCAGTTCATTTCCATTAGTTACGTCATTAACAAGTCTCCAAAATATTACACTATACGTTTGTAGTTGAAGTGGAACATGTGATACAATTACAACACTTTTAGTTTAACTTTCCCAAAACAAGATACAACCCACACTATGTCTACAGAGACTCTAACAGAATCAAAAGAGTGCTACGATAGTGCTGGCAACCAGGCCCTGGCTATATCTAAAAATGCTATGTACAAAGGATAAGAGATATAGGACCCCAAAATGAAATGGGGCTCACCAAGTCAGCTGAGGAGAGGGTGTGCTCCTATCGCTGATCAATACGACCTGCTATAATACTACCTGCATCCATTAAAGATGCAGCGCCCCCGACAAAAAGGGACGTTAGTACATGTGGAATAGTACTAGTATGTAAGACTAAACACCCTCTCAATAGAACGAGTAACAGTAAACGGAGAAGGAAACATGAAATCATTAAGAGACTCAAACAGTATCAAGGTTTCAAGTTAGGGGAAAGGTAAATTTCAAGTAAGTTTCAATCTTTTTTAGTTGGGAGATCTTTAGTACCGATATACCATTGTGCTTTTAGCACGAAGTCCAATCTCAGCCTGATCGTCTAAGTCGTCTCACCCCGAGACATCCACTCACAATACCACCATCTGGGAGGCATGGCGTCCGATCTCGGCCCGATCGGCTAAGTCATCTCACCACAATGTCGTGTGAGCCGACATCACATCACATCTTGCTAGCAATAATCTCATCCCATTAAGGGAAAACATCTCAACACATCAAACTCATCCTATATAAGGGGAAACAACCTCATCACATTAACACGAGGATTTACCCCCCAATCACTCCTACACCGGCACGTGTAGTTTCGGGGTTAAGTTATTTCTACCTACCCTTCCTCGAAGGCCAAACTATACTCCTAAAGAATTTATTATTTAAAGGATTTACCACCCATTTCATAATCTTTTACATATCATTCATTTCATTGGCACCAATGGCCATAACACAATGTCATTCCTGGTATGTTGGTCGTACTTCATATTTCATATGCCCTTCTTTCACTTTCAAATATCATCATAGGTCATCAACAGCAAGGCTTTTCCAATTAAGACTTTAAATACACATGTGAGCAAATAAGAGTCTTAGGCACATAGAGATTTCTTACAGAATTTGGCATAATAACTTTTATTTGGGCTTGAACTTAAAGTCACAACATTTTAATACATAATTCAAACTTTGAACATGCTCCCGAAGAGTAACATAATATGATAAAAATATCGGAACACACACACACACACACACACACACACACACACACATATATATATATATATATATATATATATATATATATATATATATTGACACCAAGCTTATTCGGAATATTCAATTTATAATGAATAACTCGAGACTTACAAGAACATCATGGGATTCAATTCTAAGAGAGAGGTTTAGCGAGCATACCTCGCCTTGAGAAAGAATTGATGAAAAATTAGTTTAGAAACCCCCTCTCACTCTAGAGCACTTCCTCACTCTCAAAATATCAGATTTTTACATTACAAATGGTCCTTAACGTCTATATATCGAAATAGGATTGGGTTATAAAAATCAAAAAATGGACCCTCCGAACACAGCTTTGCGATCGCAGAGTGGACCGCAGAATGGATATGTGATCCGCAAAATGGGCCACAGAAGTGATGTCAAGAACTGGGCTATTTGGGTTAGGTCTGCGGTCTGTAGAACAGTTCTGAATCTGCGATGGATTGTGCGGCCGCGAAAGAATTATGCGGTCGCATATTAGACAACAAAATGACCCATATTAGCCATTTTCTGTTTCACTCCGCGGCCGATCTGCGGCTCGTAGAGTAATTTTACGGTCGCATAGTGGACCGCAGAAATGCCCTGCTCTACCAAAAAAATTCTTCAACTCCCCAATGCACTGTTTAACCCAAAATATCCACACCGCAATGAGCTTGCTCGCTGCGAAGAATCTCTACAATCATCAGCATATAAGTCCACCTTGGCATCACGAAACCCCGGGTTCTAGGTCAAATTTTACGAGGCCTTACAATTCAATGGAGAGGTCAACCGGTTGAGGAGGCAACTTGGGATACCGAGCATGATATGCAGAGCTGATATCCTCATCTTTTTGTCACTTTAGGTATGTCTCTATGCTCGTTCGAGGACGAACATTTGTTAAAGAGGGGGAGAATGTCATGGTCTGATCGGTCATTTTGTATATTTGAGCCTTGTTTCCCCTTTAATTGTCATAAAGGTCGGGACAGAGCCCCGCCATACCAAATAATACACATCTAAATCATACTGACCAAACAAGCAACTCCGGAGCAAATGGAGTGCACCAACATCTTCCGCGGAGCTAATCGCCTACTTGGAGGACTCTCGACCTATCTATCGAGACATGCGGGCATGAAATGCAGCGTCCCCAGGCAAAAGGGACGTCAGTACAAATAATGTACCGAGCATGTAAGGAATGAAAATCAGTAAATAATAGACATGAGAGAAACATGGAGTAAAAAACTCAATATGTATATCTGAATATTCCTGTGAATTATTTAATATGATAATGTCATGCATATGCGTATAAATGTCATACCATGCATGGGTATATGCGTTCATAACATCATCAAGCCTCTGAGGGCATCCCGTCATATCATCTCGGCCACTGTGGGCAAATCATCAACGTATACCAACTGATTAGGTGGTGGTGCGTATTTAACGTCGTAATCTTTTCCCACACCCCATATACATATATATACATATATACGCATATATAATGCCATCTGATCATGGGACAATGTAAGTGAATGCAATGCATGAGAAGTACGTCAATAAAATCTTTCGGAGTGTCATAAGACCATTATGCCTTTGATTAATATCATGAAATAAACTTTATCAACTTATGTATTTTCTAAGACCCATGCATGAACAGATGATAGAATAATACACATGGGGAATCAAGAACATAAGTATCTCTAGTACTTCTATGAATAAAGTTATTTATGGAAATTGTGCATTTGCTCGTTTTGTTTCTGTCGTATAGATCATGCCAAAAGAAAGAAGGGATAGCCTTAACATACCTGAACTGATTCTCTTGACAATTCCTTTAACATCATTGATTGCGACAACGCATAACGGCGGATCGAAGTAGGGAAAGATCTGTATGATATTCTTGAGGAAGATAGCACTGTACTCCCCTAAAATGGCAAATCTCGCTCTTTATCGTATTATAAAGTTTCAAACGAGCTATTTGAGCTTCATCCATTAGCAAGATTAGCATCCAACGTTGGTGGTCTAATTCACGTCCATAATGTTTTTTATTGTTGTATATAAAGTAGGATCACTCTACTATAAAGGGGGGAATGGATTGTAAGCAGAGGGACATTGGAACAAAAGATTTTTTCTCATATTGAAAGATATCCCTTTGTGTTTATTTTACTTTATCTTATTCGTTCTTCTTCTCACTATTCGCATTCTCATAGTCAAGAATACACATATTTTTATTTCTCTATACGATTTGTATCAAATTATATCACATATCCTTAGAACCATACACAAATTTAACTCTATCAAATTTTTCGGGTAAACAATGATATTGTCAAATACTTTGTCACCTTATGATGCTGCATTAGTTCAAGCAGAATGAATTTTGATGCAGCTACACAGTTGTCCAGTTTGCTCAGATAAAACATACGAAAAACAGAGGCATGTATCAGTAGAAACCCGTTCACTTACTAGTCAATTGCCTGGTAAACCTCTTTTACTTGATTATCAACTACTCGTCATTTTTCTTATTTTTGGGTACAAAACTAGACTTGGTCGTGAATCTGGGGCCATGACCCATGCTACAGTCCAGTTAATTTTAAAAACAGAAAAGGGTCTGATATATCTTTTACTTTCATTTATTGTTTAATTTTATCCTCCGTTATAATTTTTGGGTATTTATACCCTTGCCGTTGGTCAAAGTTCTAAAATTGCCCCGCATTTGACGGAACTTATATGTGGCACACTTTGAATGAAAGACCCAACCATCACTTATAAAAATAAAAATAAAAACCATACCCGACCACCCTCCTTGACAACCCCCCTCTTTTCTCCACTGCAAAAATCTGCAATGGTGGAAGGAGGAGGACTAGAAGATTGAATAAAAATTGGAAAGGAGTCATATATATATCTCATTTGGGTCGGGTATGGTTTTTTTGAGTGGTGGGTTGGGTCTTTTATTCAAAGTGTACCACGTGTCAATTTTGTTAAATAAGGGATAAATTTTAAACTTTGCCCAATGGTAAGGGTATAAATAGCTAAAAACTATAATGGAGGATAGGATTAAACAATAAAGGAAAGTAGATGGATATATAAAAAATGTCGCTAACTCAACTCGCAATGAAAAAATGAAGAATCAGACAAATACTCTTTTTGCTTCACATAATTGGTGCACTAATGGTTGACAAGGATGGTTTCTAAATACTCAGGACTATTTCGATGCATTCACTGTACATTTGTTGTCTAACTTTAACCTATAAACAAAAACAGTATCAATGATCACAAATTATAAAAAGAACAGAAGTTTTCCTAAACGCTTTTACCAACTTAGCTTGATATAAAAGCCTTCTTCAAAATTCATATCCCTTGGGGTCCAATACCAATATATAACTAGACTTATAATTGGAAGCTCTCCCATCAAAAAACTTCCACCTACTTTTCAACTCAAGTAATCCCATTTTCTGATTTTGTAAAAAAACTTTTTTCTAATTGGCTCCATTTTCCAAGTTGAACGGCTACTGTACGAACTAGTTGAAGGGCTATCCATTCATTTGGTTCCATTTTTTAAGAAGAATTTTCTCACCTTTTTAAGATACTAAATGCTGATTTTCTATTCTCCTTGAACAAGAATGAAAAAATGCAGGAAATAAGGTAGTAATCATATCCAACTCCTAGGAGATTAAAGCTTCTCCATGCAAAATATGTCTTTCCCACTTGCCAAAATATGTATCAATTGTTTTTTTGTAGGCTTAAAGGCAATCTTTCGACTATGTTAGAAAGGGTGTAAAACACAACAAAAACTATCTACCTTAGGATTGTGTAAATTAATCATACATATGAAAGTACATTAGAAACCCAACCAAGTTAATTCCAAGAATTCTTATGTGTAAACAAGGCGTCTTATGTTTTGCGACTCATAATGACATTGGTGCCACTTTGGCTTAGTTTAATGCCATATGGCAGCCCCAAAAAGGATTCTTATCCACTTAATACCATAATTATCACCATAATTCCCTAATTAATTAGGTAATATCCTATTACCCAATAATTAAGAATTATCTCAACTTTCTTAAAATACTACTCACTTTTAACATACCTTGTACACCTTACTATCATGGCCATGTGGTATCTTGTATGGTACTAGTCCATAAATACCGGATATTATAGCTCGGGCGGTATTTTATCCCAAAATATCAAACTTTGACGAAATTCCTTTTCTTCGATTTGTTTACCCTTTCTCCTTCACGAATTTACTCATCACGTGTTTGAAATAGCATAATGCTTATAATTTCAAAATAACCTCATTCCCGAATTCACGTCGATTAACTTACGATTAAATTTTAACATACAAAAATGCGGGATGTAACATCTCATTTCTGAGCTTTCATCAATTTATTTATGGTGTACTTTCGTGTACGAAAATATGGGGTGTAAGATCATTCCCCCCTTTAGAACATTCCTCCTTGAATGTTGACTGATGCACTTATCATTCTCATAACGCATAGCTTTTGTGAATACTTTAGTACTTCTCTTGCCATCTAGGCAACTGTTATGTGAATAAATCCCAAACGCCAGGGCATTCTCCCCTTTTGGCCTCTTTTTCACACCACAACTCGTGGTCGGAATCATTCGAATCTTGTAACTGTTGCTATCTTTTATCATGCGGCCTGTACGACTATGACTCTGTAAGTGCGCCTATGCGACTCTTATCTCCTTTTTTCCTCCATCTTTTAGCCAATCCCTAGGCCTCATTTTGTGAACATATACAGAGCTTAATAAGATGTCCCTCTGGGCATCTATAAGTATAATGAAGTTCTTCGCTCGATACTTTGTCGAACTTACGAATATTGCCATATCTCATTTTGTACTTTGTAACTTTTATCCATCTATTGTTGATTTACCTCAATGTTGATCTACAATCCACCACTGATATCTTGAAACTTCTTACGTAAAACATTGCCACTAGGGCTTACGTTGCATCCAGGAATATTCGAAGTAATTTTCCAGATCCACTTAGCGGCGATACTGTACTTTAATAGCCGTACTTTATAGCATCCCAATGTGACTCACTTACATGGGTATTTTAATCCTGTACAATTCATAAAATTTCTTCAAATCATCACTCAATCGAAGGTCCAAATGCCATCCTTCATTTATCACAAGTATACCCGCATTTTACCATCAGGGCAACATTCCATCTCTTTTAAATGCTATTAGTCTTAGACTCCTTTGAATTCATTCAAGCTATACTGAGCTTTCTATAACTTAGAGAAACCATCAGCTCTCTTGTCGCTTTACCATACTTTAGCTTGCGACCTACACATATCTAGTTATACTACTCGCAACCTTCTTTCAACTTGCTTGCACCATAAATTTCCTTGTGTTATTTTGGAATATCAAGCGAGACATCACACTATCTCAAACTCTTATTAACTCTCTTAACTAGGCCTCTCGGTACCTAGAAACCATAGGCTGGAAGATATATATCGCTGACGATGCCGCTATCATTCCTGGATACTGAATCCTAGTGCTTCTAGCCTTCTATCCGAAGTATGGACTATTCACGATCTTCTGCATTTGA
This sequence comes from Nicotiana tomentosiformis, assembly GCF_000390325.3. Taxonomy (NCBI): domain Eukaryota; kingdom Viridiplantae; phylum Streptophyta; class Magnoliopsida; order Solanales; family Solanaceae; genus Nicotiana; species Nicotiana tomentosiformis. The sequence goes on along the minus strand of NC_090814.1, from coordinate 22,125,098 downwards.
GTATCTCGTACTTTGTTCACCTTTACCTTACTTAGCTTAAAATATCGCATCACATCTTCTATCTCTTTCATAACCTCCCTTCTACATAGGTATAATTCACATCCGCGACTTGAAGCTCTATTATAATACTTGCACCTCTAGTGCATGCACACTCCGGTGGAAGCTTCATATTGACTTCTTATGAGGCTGGTACTCTTCTAACTGACTTTATCATATACCATTATAGAATATGGCTACTGTACTATCTCTCTTGTACCTCTGATATCAAGAGTGATTCTGCAATGTCTTCAATCACTATTTCTATAATTTTCTGGGTCCAATAATCAGACTCCTGATTTACTTTGTTGATGTAACTCTTTAGTTTCCTCTTATTTCTGATAAGCCTTTATGTAGGCGTAAGCTAACTCCCGATCTGCGGCTCATGGCATTTCTTTAGCCTTTCATGGGCGCTATGGAATATCCATGATACAATCTTCTAACAATTCAATTCTTTGTCTATGTCCTGGGTTCAATTCTTTCATTTAACTTATACTGGAGTCTTCTACGGCTGTATGAATGTCAATATATATGCTGAATGGATAATACTCTGAAATCTTAAGTGCATTTATAACGTAACTAACTCTAAATTATTGATCGAATAATTCCTTTCGTTCCATCTCAGCTTTCTTTAAACGTAAGCTATTACTTCTCCTGGTCGTTCTGCCACTTGTTACGTGCATACTTAGCTTATCTTAGTTCCCACACATTTTGGAATTCCATACAACTCATATGATCTTGAATATCACTTTTGATTTTACTCCCCGTTCAATAGCCATGGTAGGCGCCACCTTCTTATAGAGTGCATACAATGTTGTTGTGAGACTGTTGTTATAAGACCATTTCCTCCTTATGTTGCTGAGCTTAGGTTGAAGCCTTCTTCCTTACTTTCTCAGCTAGTCTTTCATTGTAGTATTTAGGGAGAATCCTCTGACTCTTGTAAAGCTGTGAGCTTATTACATTATATATTCGAAAGACCTTTTGATGTCCTTCCGTGCCTATAATTATCCGTAGTTACTTACTTCCATGCCCTTGTGCTTGCAGTGTTGCGTCAGAACTGATATTTTGATTGTCTTCCTAGTGGCACTCTCTTTTATTCCCTTAATACTCATACGGTACCTTTAACTATCCCAACTCCTATCTGAATATTTCCCAAGGGTCACGATGTCATATCTGCGAGACTGAATTTCCCATGTTGGGGTTCACTATGTTTATCTTGCACGATCTGTTGATTTGTCTGTATCCTCTTGTCTAGCCATAACTAGGCTCTTACTGAATCAACTACTAACCAATCGTTGGCCCACTCTCATATCAATATTCCCTATAATCTTTCTTGGGTTATTTTCTTTGTCTTAACTTACGTCTCGCACTAGCTCCTTATTTATCAATAACATCTCTGGAAGGAACCCTTACTTCCTCTCTTTGACGTTGTGTTTGTATAATATTCCAGAATCGTAGTATATCTGTAGGATTTGGATAAGTGCAATCTCATTTCTTTCTTATTTTTATTTTTTGCATTCTTCCTTTGTCATTCCATAGTTACTAGAACCACTTAATTCTGACTTAATTCCACATCACTCCATATTTCCCCCTTTAGAGGAGTACTAAGATTTAGCGTAATGACGTCCCTCCTATAGATGTTTTACTTCTTAATCTTTGTCATCTTTTCATATCATTGATGATCCTTACTCGCCTTGTGGTAATCTTTCTATACCAAGGATAACAGAATTCCTTACTCACGAGGGTGACAGTGTAACTGGCATACACAGTCCCTTAAGCTTAACTTTACTCACATTGCTTGCTTTAGGGAAGCGTCTTCCTGAATGACCATTCTCTGAATTTCTCAAGAATCTTCTTCTGTTGTCCATTCCATTATCGCCGGAATGCAATATGAAATTCTCATGATGCCGACCATTGGTTCCTATTTTGGAATCTTAGGTTAGAAGAGTTGACCAAGGTTTGATTTTTATAAAAATGACCCTAGAACAGTATTTTGATGGTTTCATTTGGTTTGTATAGAGATTTTGGCCTTAGACATATTCCCATAATTGAATTCGGAGGTTCCTAGGAGGAATTGGCTTTTTTTGCCGAAAGTTAGCAATTTGAAGGTTTAGAAATTTTTTAAGTTTGACCATGGGTTGCCTTAGTGGCTATCGGGTTCAAATTTTTATTTCGAGACTTGGAATAGGTCTGTTTCGTCATTTGAGACATGTATTCAAAGTTTGGTGTCATTCCGAGTTGGTTTGGTAGGAAACGGGTGCTTGGTTGCGATTTTATAAATTCTAGAGTTTCATTGTGATTTCTATGCATTTTGGTGCTCGATTCGTGGTTCTGGATGTTATCTTGGTGTTTTGAACTCACGAGCGAGTTCGTATGATATTTCTAGACTTGTGTGGATATATGGTATGGAGTCAAAGTTTCGAACGCGTTTTAGAGTGTTTTAAATTATTTCAGTGATTGCTAGTGTGCTATTGCTGCAGGTCTTGCAAATGCGAGCACCAGTTCACATTTATGAATATTGCATTTGCGAAGGACCTATCGCATTTGAGAAGGGGGATGGGGATGGCAGGCTTAGCATTTGCGAAGCTAGTCTCGCAAATGTGACATGGGTTTGGGGCTTGGACAGGTCACTTTTGCGACCATGTGGTCATCTTTTGCGACGTTGACGGGTAGCTTGAGACTTCAATTTTGCAAAGTCTGTATCGCTTTTGCGACCTTCTCTGGGCATAAAAGGCATCGCCTTTACAATCAATTGATAGCATTTGTGAGGGATCGCATTTACGAACCCCAGGTCGCAAATGCGACTTCTGCAACTAAACATATAGGTGGGATTTTGAGACTTAGTCTCATTTTATCATATTTTGAGTCCTAGACTCGGTGGGAGGCAATGTTTGGAGGGGATTTTCACACATAGATACTGGATAAGTGATTTTGACTCAATTTTGATATTATAATATTATTTCTTATGAAATTTAACATCAAAATCATGAGATTTGAAGGGAAATTTTGGGAATATTTGACTATGTTTTGAAACATAAAAATTTTAGATTTGAGAGTCGAATTGGACTCGGATTTGAAAACCAATCGCATATTTGGACTCGTGGGGTTATGAGTTATTGAGATCTACCCCCTGACTCGGGTTTTGACCGGGCGAGCCCAGGGTTGACTCTTGTTGACTTTTTAGAAATTGTTTAAAGATCTCTTCTTTATTAATTGAAATTGAATTGTCTTGCATTGTTTGATAAAATTAAGTCATTTTTGTCTAGATTTGAGCCGAGTAGAGGTGAATTTTAAAGGAAAAGCATTTTTAGAATATTGATTGGAGCTATTTGAGGTAAGTATCTTGTCTAACTTTGTGTTGGGTAATTACCCCCTTAGGATTTGGTCTAATTTTCATATTTGTGTTATGTGGAATGACTTGAACTCAATGTGACGATTGTGTACACGGGCGTATATATGCTATATGGCTGGATTAGACTTTTAGGCTATTAATATGCCTTGAATTAGGATTATTTGCTATTTGAAACATGTTTTGTTATTGAATACTCCCCGCACTCTTATTTTATTTTTATATTTCTTGCGCACATTATTATTGAGTCGTGGGATATATCTTGATGTGACCTTGGGGCATTGTTGTTTTTGTGATATTGTTGCATATGTGAGCATGTTGTGCCGGTTAATTGTTATTGTGTGTAGTATAATGGTGGCAAGATGCGCATGCGGTAACATAAGGGAGATATTTCATTGTGATATGCATGCTGCGAGATAAGGGTGGCTATTTATGTGCATGTGACGACATAAGTGAGGCATTCCATTGATTAGGTGAATGCACCAACATAAGAGTGGCTTTGTTAGGGGTGTTATTAGATATATCGGGGTGATCCTTTGTTATTGTTCATGTGTTGGAATCGGGTTTGATGTTTTGATCACGAATTTGCTTTCTTAAATGTTTCAGCCTTGTGTTTTATGAGTTGTTGGTTGAATTTGATATGTTAACACATACCCGTTCCCATCGATAGTTTGTTGGAAAAATTAATTATTCTGTATTGAGTTGTTGTTACACATTCTTTGAGGTTGTTGATATTTGTTCCGTTATGGTTTCTGTTGTTAGTTTTTGTTGATATTTTGTACAGATTATTTGACTAATAAGTGTCGGGACTTGACCTCATCACTACTCCACTGATGTTAGTCTTGTACGGTACTGAATGCAGTCTACTCATAATACACTTCTGAGCATTCTCGGTGCAGATCTAGGTACTTTGGCCCGAGTTGATAATTAGGAGGTGCTAGATCTTGTTGGAGACTTTGTATCCCTGTTGTTCCTCTTGCAGGCCTTAGAGTCACCCTCTTTCATATCTTTTCTACTGTTTATGTTTTTCAAATAGTGATGTATGCTTTGAAACTTGTTATACATCCCTTGCAGAGCTTATGACTCAGTAGTACTGGGTTTGGGAAGTTACTTATCATATCCATGTTTGGCAACATATTATGTAGTTTTTGTCTAATTTAAAGTCAATGTATTATGTTCGATATTGTTATATGACAGGCTAACCTAGTCTTAGAGACTAGATGCCAACACGACCTTTAAGGTGGGATTTTGGATCGTAAAAATTTTAATTTTCACTTTTGGCTCCTTAGGCCTAAACATAGGGAAATCCTCTTTTACCTTTCACTGGGAGTACTATACAAACGTCGACAAAAAAATAATCACTAGATCATTAACCTAGCAACAAATATTTGATCCTTATTCGAGCGGTTTCCCATAGTGTTGTACGATTCGACTTAATCTCATTGAGTAATAATCATATTCCCTTATAATAGGGGACATTAGCCCACAAACTTTGGTTTAGCCTTGGAATGTGTCCATATGCTAGCACATGTAATTCTATGATATCAGACTTAACATTCGAACCAATCGTGATGGTATCCACAAGTAACTCCTAAAATATTTGGCACATCAAAAATAGATTCATTGACTAATAGCCTCAAAGGATCTATTTTTTTCAAGTCATAATGTTCATAGTCAATTGAAACCATTTGAACAAAATCAAATGAATAACCTTTTTTTAAAATAAAGCCTTTAGCATTTCAACATCAATCATTTAAAGATACTACAAGTTTATCCCATATATCAAGTTTCAAAGAAAATACTTTTCATAAAAATATATCCTAGCACTCGAACAATTTATTTTCTTACCAATATATAAGTTTTAATAAAACTTATAATATTCTTCTCAAGTGTCATTTGCCAATAAGTTTTGAAAATAAGATGTTTATAAAACACTATGACACTTCATATGAACAAAACTTGAAGATACATGGTGACATCCTTATCCGCTCATCCCCACAAGTACGTGTGCATATTTATGAATAATCTCATGTATTAACCCAAACATGGTTTTAGAGAAAATTCCTCATGAAGAATAAGTTTTAATCAACGTATCTCGTCGACTCTTTAACATCATTCATAAGATCCCAATCCTTTTTCGAAATATAAACATTGAGTAAAATGCTCAAATGCTACCCACGAGTCTATATCTTTCCAAACCATTTTATTAAAATCAAATGAATAATCTTTTTTCATATTAAAGTCTTTAGCATTTTAACATTAATATTTTAAAAATACAACAAGTGTTATCCCACCGATAAAGTTTTAAAAGAAATACTTTTTATGAAAATATATTCCTAGCACTGAAATATTTTATATTCTTATTAATACATAAGTTTTAATAAAACTTATAATATTCTTCTTAACTATCATTTGCCAATAAATTTTGAAAATAAGATTTTTATATAATACTACGACACTTCATATGCACACAACTCAAAGATATATGGTAATATCCATGTCTGCTTTGTCTCCACTAGTACGGATGCACATTTATAACTAATCTCATGTATTAACCCAAATATGATTTTAGAAAAATCTCTCAAGAAGAGTAAGTTTTAATCAACTCACCTTATTATCATTTTAATACCATCGTAAGCTCCCAATCTTCTTCTAAATCCAAAAAATTGAGTAAAATTCTCAAATGCTACCCACGAGTCGATATGTACAATTAGATATCCTAATTACATCGAAACAAACCCGTAAAGATTCATAAATATTTATTTACGGCTCACAAGTCGGCTACAAGCCTTCAACCATCCCAAAGTCATTAAATAGTTGTACCCATTATCCTATTCAGTTCCATTTTGATCATTTAATGCTCATTTGGAGTCGCTAATGATACTAAATTAATTACCCAACATCACCAAGTCATTATTTATTATTTTCTCCAACAAAACCCTAGGTTCAAGAACACACATTTCAAAAGTTGAGGAAATTCTTAACTATATGGTGATTCCTACTTCATTTTGTTCATCAATTACGTTATCAATTCTCGTGGAATCATTACAAAGTCAAAACAATCCCTTTTATATCAACCGACCACTATTTACCTTCTTCTTCAGTTAAAATATTTATTTTCAAGACCCACTTCTAGGATTCATGTAATACACCATTACAACCTCAAATAAACTTCATAAATATGCTACCCACACTACAATATGGTATATACACGAAGCTCTAGTAAAGGGATTACCTCTTGGTGGAAGAATCTCTTTTTTTTTTTTTTTGGTGTTCTTGAAGATTTAATCAATTTTCTATGAATTTGATCCATAATGTTGTTAGTGTTAATATTAAAAGATGTTATTTAATCAAACTAGTACCAAAGAAACTCATCTTGAGGCATACTCATGATGGGGACGCTCCTCCTTGTCTCTAGAACTAAACCTTAAAATCAAAACCAACTCTCTTTCTCTCTCCCTATTTAAGCACTTTATAACCAAAATGGGTTGTGAGTAGCCTCCTATGTAGTCTACGTAGGCTTAGGCGTAGCCTACATGTGACCTACTTATAGCCTACGCAGACCTTGGCCTCCTTCTCCTCTTTTTGGGCTTCTCACTAGAAATGCCTATGCACCTTGCGTAGGATGGTGCGTAGGTTATGCACCCTTGATGCATAGGCTACACTTGGCTTGCGTAATTGCATAACTTTTCTATTGTCCTTTGGTAAAAAGGCCATAACGCTTTCTAAACATATCCAAATGACAAATGAGTTGAAGCTTAGATATTAGACTCACAAATCTTTCATTTGATAGGTCGTTTACCATGTAACTCTTCATATCTTGGAAGTTTTGCTAGTTTAAAATCGAATCTTGTGTAAACTCATTTGGAACTTTACCCCATAATTCAGTTTTCCATTTAGCTTAACCTTAGGGTTCTTAGACCCTACACCACTTCTACTATGCCTCGTGCGCATATTATCATGTTTAAGTGATACTTCATATCATTAGCCCCCTGATCTTACATGAATTAATATAATTAGCACATATTGATCTTCATAATGGCCTTTAAACAGTTTGAAATTTGCTCAGGTGTTACATGTTCCCCAACTTAAGAATATTCATCCTTGAATGTTTAATAAGGCATTGTTAGGCATATGGTTATCCTCCTTTCACCTAAACCATCATCCTTAATAATTCCTTACCTCAAATGGGTTTCAGATCTTTTCCCAAAATCTCAACTTCCTTAAGGCCTTGAAATTTGACTAACTCTTTTTATTTCTTAAATCTTCGGCAGAGTTTTTCTTGTAACTGGGACTATCCAAAACTTATAACGATCTATAACAAGCTCTCTATCACGACCCATAATCCCTTCAAAGATTGTGATAATGCTTAACGTGCTTGCTAGGCAATCCAACATACAATAATAATAACATAAGCCAATTTATTATGTTATTAACAGAGCGATGGTAAAACATAAAATCGGAATAGTCTCAAAACTAATATAAAGATACATGTATCTAAAACAGGGTCTAAACATGGAAACAACTATCTAGCAATGCCGAAAACCTAGTGTCACGACCTAAATCCCAACCAATCGTGATGGCGCCTAACACACTTGCTAGGCAAGCCAAACTTAACAAGCAAGAACCAATATAGTAGAAATTGATAGAAATAACACTAGTTTAAATCTTTAATATCATAATAATGCCAACACATGATAAACTCCCCAGAACTGGTAAATACATAATCACGAGTTCTAAAACGATATAGAAGTCTGAAATAAGATCAATAGTACATAAGAAAAGAGACGCCAAGACTACGGTCAAGAATGCAGTTCTACCTCATCTCTTAGTGATCAACTCTACCACAAGCCTCGCTACTGATGACTGGACCAACACCTGGATCTACACAATTAAATGCAGAGTGTATGATGAGTACAACTGAGAAAATCTACTCAGTAAGAATATTAAATAACCTCGGCGAGGTAAAAAAAGCAAGAATTATAAATGATACTTGTTATAACCTTCACAGTCTCATAAATTCACTAAGTACGGAACAATAATCAAATCAAGTCAGAAAGCATAGAAAGAACCATTTGTGTGTGTGTGCGCGCATGCTCAATTTCTCAAGCACTCTGCTCATGCCAATGATCCGGCATATAAATATGATATGCAAGTAAATCAAGTAAATAACATGGAAATTGCAAGTATAGATGAAATGCAAAATCCAAAGCAAACAATGCCCAGGTTTTCCTCAATATTTCCATATTCTTAACAAACTACTAATTAGTTTTCCTCAAATCCGCATATACACCATCATGATAGAAACATGAGAGGGTGACCCTAGGGGATGGATCCATATCCACACGCTGCACGAATAACTCATCTGTTATACGAACAACTCACGTGCTAATAATATCAACCATGCGGACAACTCACGTGTTACACGGATAACTCACGTGCTAATAACATCAATATCTGAATCCTCACAGACAACTCACATCCTACACGGACAACTGACGTGCCAATAGTACCATCCATACGGACAACTCACGTGCCAGTAATCACAATCCACTTGGCGTGGTCATAGGCTACCAGTCCAGATCGTAAGACACAGAAGGCAAATATACGAGAATACGTGTACATGATCAATGATTATCAGGTTTCATACCCCTAGACGGGTATAAATAATATGTTATGGTGTAGGCATGTGCAACGTGTGCTATCACAGCTAGAACAGACAATTTCATCACGAAATAGCAGTTTATCAAGTTCAATCGGGAAAATAACCTCAATATAATCTCCAATGTGGTACAAATAGCTGACAGAGGGGTACAAATAAGAGAAACATCACAGCACAAAGCTTAGCAATAAATTCAAGTCATATCATGACCTAAGCACTAATCCGAGCATGAAATTGTATCCCGGTGTAGGCATATGGGCTCAACCCTACACATATGCACCACTCATAGCATATAGCTATCACAAATAACTCAGGCAACTAGTGCCTCAACCAAGTTTAAGTAAGATACTTACCTCAAGAAAGTTAATATCATCAAATAATGTCGTAGGAAACAACTTCAAATAATAAAGATTCGATATTTATCAAAATTAAAAAGTCAACCCCGGGCTCTCACCTCGAAACCCGACAAAACTCATAAATTCCAAATATCTATTCCGATACAAGTCCAGCCATACCAAAATCATCCAATTCTGACCTCAAATTGACCTTCAAATCTTCAATTTATATTTTAGAAAAGTTTTCACAAAAAACCCTAATTTCTCCAATTCAAATCACCAATTAAATGATAAAAATAAATATGGAATTATGAATAATGGATAAAATCCGATTCAGAAATACTTACCGCAATCCAAATCGTGAATATCCCCTCCAAAATCGCCCAAATCTGAGCTCCTCGAAATAGATTACTATATAGTGTGCTCGGGTGTTATACATCACGATCACGGGACCTACGTCGCGATCACAAAGAACAATAATCACCGCCCTCAAATACACCTACGAGAATGTGAGACCCAGCTCGCGAACGTGATGCTTACCAAACATGCCATTTCGCGAACGCAGGCTCCTTCCCACGATCGCGTAAGCTTAATGCCTAAAGACCCCAGCTGAGCACCTCTCGATTGCAATGACCTACCTCTCAAAGCTTTGCGAACTCGATGAAAAATTTCCCCTGCCCACAAAATGTCTTCCGCGATCGTGAAGAAGGAAACTAGAACCTCAGAAACAGCAATCCAGGGATGTGAGACCTCGAGTAAGTATGTATTATGTTTTGGCACTTGTTGGTATATTCAGGCGGGGTCCCGGGGGCTCAAGTGAGTTTCGGACGGGTTTCAGACCATTTTGGGTTATGTTGGTTATTGTTGGTTGGGAGGGAACTGGTGTGGTCACACCTGCGAAACTATGGGCATAAGTGCGGTATTTGTAGACGTGAATGAGAGGGCACATAAGCGAGAAGGCTGGGAGCTAGGTGTTACGCATTTGCGAGGTGACTTCCGCAGATGCGGAGGGATGTTCACAGGTGCGGGTAGTCAGGCAATGAGAGGAACTCACAGATGTGAGCTTTTTATCATAGATGCGATGCTGCAAATGCAGCATTATGGTCCACAGATGCGTAGATGCATGGGCAGACCTTATATTTCGAGGGTTGAGTTATTTTTATCATATTTTGAGATTGGGAGCTCGAATTTTGGTGATTTTTAGGCAATTTACTCACTTGGATTGGGGTAAGTGTTCTTGACTCGCTTTTGATTGTTATTCATGATTCCATATTTGATTTTGGTATTTTAGTGGTGAATCTAAAAGAGAAATGGGAGTTTCGTCAAAACCTTTCTAAAGTGAATAATATGTTCGAACGAAAAAGTCGTGGTTGATTGTTGATTTGACTGCGGAAAGAGGTAAGTGTCATGTCTAACTTTGACTTGAGGGAATTAGGACTTGTTGGTCTATTTTTTACGTGAATTATGTGTGAGAACAACGTATATACAAGGTGACGAGTGTATGTGTGCTGTCATGGGTTAACGCATGCGGGGTGGGCTATTTACCTTTATGTTGTCATTTATTTCATGTTATATTTCATTACATGCTTTGATTACTACATGTTCTCACTTGTTATCCATGCCTTACTTGTTTTCTATCATTTAGTTGTTACTTGTTTCGATTTATTCACTTCTCACTCATTACCTGCTTATCTTCTATATGTTCCTACTCGTATTAATTGTATATCTTTATTGTCTTATGTCTTTATTTACCTTTATTGTCTTTACGTTACTCATTGTAATTTATCATTTTATATTCGTTTGCATGATTCATTTGGCTATTCTTGTATTAATGAATCGTCGAGGGTTGTGATTACGAGGTATTGGTTATTCTCCGATTGTATTGGTAGTTCCTTGATTTTCTGTACGCTTTATATCCCTTTGTGTTGAGATTACGTTATTGGTTTGAGTTGTTATGTTTATTAGTGATATTGGGAACGGGTTGCGCACGGTAACAATATTGAAATGAATTATTGGGATCGAGTTACACACTGCAACAGATAATGATATGATATTGGGATCAGGTTACACGCTGCAACAAATATTGTGATAAATGTTGGGATCGGATTGCACGCCGCAACAGAGTATGATGTGTTGTAACTATTTTTGTAGTTGTAGTGTTTTATCTCGGTACTGTGATATGAGGTTTGATATTATGTTATTCTGGGGCCCTTTGTTAGTTGACCTTCGGGTCCGTTCCTACGAGTTTACATGCTTTTCTATACATTTCTGTTGTCATTTATTATTATTCGTACAGGTTTAGTCACAATCAAGAACAAGTATCCATTACCGAGGATTGATGAGTTATTTTACCAGCTTCAAGGGGCCAAGGAGTTTTGAAGATCAATTTGAGGTTTGGGTACCATCAGTTGAAGATTTGGGCATTTGATGTCCCTAAGACAGCTGTTCGAACTCAGTATAGCCTCTACGAGTTCTTAGTGATGTCATTTGGCTTGACAAATTGCCCAGCAGTCTTTATGGATTTTATGAACCGGGTGTTCAAGCCCTATCTGGATTCCTTTGTGATTGCCTTCATTGATGACATCTTGGTTTACTCCCGCAGTCGAGAGGAGCATGAGTATCATCTGTAGATCATACTTCAGACTTTGAGGGATCGGTAATTATATGCTAAGTTTTCAAAGTGTAAGTTCTGGTAGGACCTGGTCACCTATTTGGGCCATGTTGTATCTTTCGAGGGCATTAAAGTAAATTCTAAGAAGATTAAGGCAGTTCAGAACTGACCTAGACCTACTTCAGCTACCGACATTCGGAGCTTCTAGGGTTTGGTAGCTTATTATCGCTGGTTCGTGCAGGGGTTTTCATCTATCTCAGCCCCACTGACCAAGTTGATCCATAAGGGTGCTCTTTTTAGATGGTCCGATTAGTATGAGTTGAGGTTTCAAAATCTCAAGATTACATTTACTACGGCCCAGTGCCGGTGTTACCTACACGTTCGAGATTTTACACCATGTATTGTGATGCATTGCGTATTCTTGGCGCGTTGTTGATGCAGTATGGTAGGGTGATTGCCTACGCGTCCTGACAGTTGAAGGTTCATAAGAAAAACTACCATGTGCGTGACTTATAGTTGGCAGCCATTATTCACGCATTGAAGATTTTAAGGCACTATCTAAGCGTTCCATGTTAGGTCTATACCGACCATCAAAGTTTCCAGCACATATTCAAGCAGCAAGACATTTGCGACAACGGGGATGGTTAGAGTTATTGAAAGTCTATTATCTCACCATACTATATCATTTGGGGAAGGCTAATGTACTGGCCGATGCATTGAGTAAGAAGGCTAAGAGCAAGGGTAGTTTGGCATATTTACTAGCAGTTGAGAGGCCACTAGCCATTAATGTTCAGGTTCGGCCAATAGATTTGTAAGATTGGATTTTTTGGAACCTAGCCGGATTCTTACTTGTGTTGTGGCACAGTCCTCATTGTTGGAGAGTATCAAGTTTCCCCAGTTTGATGATCCTCACTTATCAGTGTTATAGGACACGGTGCAACGAGGTGGTGCCAAGGAGGTTGTGATAAGAGATGATGGTGTTATGTGTCTTCAAGGCTGGATTTGTGTTCCAAAATATTGATGGGTTGAGAGAGTTGATCTTTAAAGAGTCACAAAGTTCACGCTATTCCATTCACCCAGGTTTCATGAAGATGTATCGTGACTTGAAACAATACTATTTGTGGCGTAGAATGAAGAAATATATGGTTGTTTATGTCTCTCGGTGTTTGAATTGTCAACGGGTGAAGTATGAGCATCAGAAACTGAGTGGGTTGACTCAGAGATTGGAGATATAGGAGTGGAAGTGGAAGCCAATCACTATGGTTTTGTGGTAGGTTTACCACGGACCTTAAGGATATATGACGCAGTTTGGGTTATTGTGGACCGGTTGACTAAGTCCTCACACTTTATTCTGGTGATGATCTCCTATTCTTCAGAGCGTTTGGCTCATATTTACATCTGAGAGATTATTCGCCTGCACGGCGTGCCCATTTATATCATTTATGACAATGGCACGTAGTTCACATTTTATTTTTGGAGAGCCGTGTAGCGTGAGTTGGGTACGCAAGACGAGCTGGGTACCTGTTTCATCCTCAGATGGACGGATAATTTGAGTGCACTATGCAGATCTTGGAGGACATGTTATGTTCCTATATTATTGATTTCAGAGGTTCATGGGACCAGTTCTTACATCTAGCGGAGTTCTCCTACAACAACAACTATCAGTCGAGCATCCAGATGGATCCGTATGAGGCCTTATATAGGAAGAGATGTTGTTCGCCAATTGGTTGGTTTGAGCCCTGGGAGGCTAGATTGTTGAGCACTGATTTGGTTTGTGATGCTTTGGAAAATGTTAAGGTGATTCATGAGCGACTTCGTGTAAGGCAAAAGAGTTATCCGGACCAGAAGGTTTGAGATGTGGCTTATATGGTAGGTGAGAATGTTGTTCTCTGAGTGTCGCCTATGAAGGGCGAGATTCGGTTCGGGACAAAGGGCAAGTTAAGCCTGAGGTTTATTGGCCTGTTTGAGATATTGGGGAGGTTGCTTATAGGCTTGCATTGCCTCCTATCCTAGCAGGGGTACATCTGATATTTCACATATCCATGATTGGAAGTACCATGAAGTTAGATCGCATGTTTTGGACTTCAGCACTTTTCACCTAGATGAAACTTTAGCCTATAAGGAAGTCAGTGGTTATTCTAAATCGACAGGTTCGTAAGTTGAGATCGAAGACACTACAAAAATATTGGAATTAGCTATGAACATTGTAGCTAATCTGTCGCTAAAACGCTCGTAGCTAGCAGAATTTCTTGAAAATTTGTTGCTAATCCGAAGCTAAATGAGATTAGCGACAAATATTTTGTTTAGCTACTAAATTTATCCGTCACTAAAACCTAATTTTTTAGTAGTGAGAGTTTTCCTTCGGTGAAAGTGCAATGGAGAGGTCAGCCGATTGAGGAGGCTATGTAGGAGTCCGAGTCCGATATACAGAGTAGATACCCCCCCACCTTTTTATCAGTCCAAGTACTTTTCTATGTCCGTTCGAGGAAGAACGTTTCTTTGAGAGGTGGAGAATGTGACGACCCAATAGGTCTATTTGAATACTAGCCTTAATTTCAGTGTTTCGAGACCTTCCATATCTTTATTTGATATTTCTTGATTTGCGTGCATGGTCCGTGTCATTCTCTTGAAAGTTTTTACATAAAATTTTGAAGAAAATGTGATATTTGGCCTAAGATAGGTGTTTTGATGATTTCGGTAAGTTCGTATGATATTTTTTATACCTGTACGCATATTTGGTTGGGGTCCGGGGTGACACGAGCGCATTTGGTGCATTATGTGAAAAATTATGAAAATGAGTTTTAAGTTGAAATTCTTGAGTTTGATGATCGATTCTTGTTATTTGATGTTATTTTGACAATTTGAGGTAGCGAGCAAGTTTGTAGGATATTATTACACTTTTGTGCATGTTCAGTTTGGAGCCCGATGGTCTCGGGTGAGTTTCGGTGAGTATCAGATGAGTTTTGATGGTTTGAGGATTGCTGGTGCAAGGCTTTGTTAGTGTTTAATTGCAGATGCGAGCATCGCTTTTCGGTCAAATGATCGCATTTGCGAATGGGAACTGGGGGCTGGGCTTTCGCATTTGCAAATAGATGATTACTTTTGCGATATGATCTGGAGTCACTTTTGTGATCTTGGAGTCGCATTTGCGGTACTTTTCTAGGTAGAGTAGCTTCGCATTTGCGAAGGGGGTGTCCTTCGCAAATGCGATGGTTTTGTCGCATTTGCTACGTTTGCATGACTGTTGCAATGGTCACTTTTACGGTAAGTGTTTTTCAAATGTGGGCTTCGCAATTGCAAACAAGAGTTCGCAATTGCGATACCTGCAACTGGGTAAAGAGGGAATATCAGAACTTAACTCATTTTACACCATTTTTCAATCCCAAACACACTAGAGACGATTTTTCTAGAACGTTTTCTTCCAAATTCATTGGTAAGAAACTCTAATTCATCTTCTATCGATTCCGCAATACTTTTCACGA
This sequence comes from Nicotiana tomentosiformis, assembly GCF_000390325.3. Taxonomy (NCBI): domain Eukaryota; kingdom Viridiplantae; phylum Streptophyta; class Magnoliopsida; order Solanales; family Solanaceae; genus Nicotiana; species Nicotiana tomentosiformis. Next base: position 22,109,623 of record NC_090814.1, on the reverse strand, counting down.
ATTTTTAACATCAAATCTAGGAATGTTACGATAGAAATTAGGGGTTTTGGGTAGAATTTAGGAATTTTATTAAATTGAAATTTAAACGTCAAATCGAGGTCAGATTTTGAAATAAATCACATAACCGAACTCGGGGGTGAATGGGTAATCAAGATTTTGGTATGGATCTCGGATTATGACCAAGCGAGCCCGATTTGTCTTTTGTTGACTTTTTAAGTTTATCAAATATTGAAACTTTTTCATTCGTGGATAGTTTCTAAAGATTATTTTGAATTGTTTGAATGATATTTGGCTAGATTTAGTTAGTTCAGAGGCATGTTCGAAAGAAAAAGTCATGGTTGATTGTCGATTTGATTGCGAAAAGAGGTAAGTATCGTGTCTAACTTTGACTTGAAGGAATTAGGACTTGTTGGTCGATTTTTTACCTAAATTATGTTTGGAAACGACATATATACAAGGTGACGAGTGTATATGCGTTGTCATGAGTTAAAACATGCGGGTTGGGCTATTTACCTTTACGTCGTCATTTATTTCGTGTTATATTTAGTTACATGCTTTGGTTGCTACACGTTCTTATTTGTTATCCATGCCTTACTTGGTATTTGTCATTTAGTTGTTACTTGTTTTGATTTATTCACTTCTTACTCAATACCTACTTATCTTCTATATGTTCTTACTTGTATTAATTGTTTATCTTCATTGTCTCATGTCTTTACTTGCCTTTATTTTCTTTACGTTACTTGTTGCACTTTATCATGTTATAGCCGTTTGCGTGAGTCATTTAGTTGTTCTTGTATTAATGAATTGCCGAGATTTGTGATTACGAGGTATTGATTATTCTCTATTTGTACTGGTAGTTCCTTGATGTTCTATACGCTTATATCCCTTTTGTGTTGAGATTACGTTATTGGTTGTGTTGAGTTGTTTATGTTTATGAGTTGATATTGGGAACATGTTGCGCACCGCAATAATATTGAAATGAATTGATATTGGGATTTGGTTGCACGCCGCAACAAAGAATTATATGATATTGGGATCGGGTTGCACTCCACAACAGATATTGTGATAAATATTGGGATCGGGTTGCCCGTCGCAACAGAGTATGACGCATTGTAGTTGTTTGTAGTTATAGTGTTTTATCTCGGTATTATGATATGAGGTTTGAGATGATGTTATTCTGGGCCCTCTGTTAGTTGACCTTCGGGTCTGTTCCAACGAGTTTACCTACTTTTCTCTATATTTCTGTTGTCTTTTATTATTATTCATATAGGTTTATAGTGAGTATTTTGTCATAGCCTCGTCACTACTTCATCGAGGTTAGGCTTGACATTTACAGTGTACATGGAGTCAATTATACTCATACTATACTTCTGCACTCTTGTGCAGATCCCAGTGTTGGTCCTAGCGGCGCGTAGAGGAGACTGCTCGGATCTGACTACTATAGGAGACTTGAGGTAGAGTTGCTCAGTGTTTGCAGTCCCTGAAGTCCCCTTCTATCATGTTTTTATTGTTCATCTAATTTCAGGCAGTTATATTTTATTTCAGACTATATCTGCTAGTCGCTCATGTATTTGTGACTCCAGATTTCTGGGATATATTTAGACTACATTACGTTTGTATTAATCACTTGTATTGCAGACTATTTCTGTTTGAATTATTAATGTTATATTTTAAATTATTAAAACTGGTTAATAATTTAGCTAATATTAGCTTGCGTAGCAAGTGGATGTTAGGCGCCATCACAGCCTCGTGGTTGGAATTTCGGGTCATGACATCAATGTAGTGAACCTTATATACATCTCCTGATTGGTTTCTCCATCTTTCATGGTGAAGTTTTCATATTGTGAAAACAACAAACTTCCTCTTGATCTTTTCACTTGACTTTTCCCTTCATGAGCCACTTGAAGTGTGTCTCATATTTGCTTAATAGTAGAACAACCTTGGATTCTGTTGTACTTATCAGGATCAAGTCCGCTGATAAGCAATTTCTTGGCTTTAGCATTCTTTTTCCACTTCTCAAGATCATCAGTGTTGCAGTCAGCTCTGGTTTTTGGGGCATCCTCACCTTTGTCATTTTTCTAAGTGTTGACAAAGGACTATCGGTGATTATGTCCCACAACTCATAATCTTCTGCCTGTAAATAATCTTCCATGCTCTCCTTCCACCATGCAAGTACTGGCCATTGAAGAGTGATGATCTAAGCAGTGGACTGCCTTTCACAGTTTCTAGGTGGTGCACTCATCTTGATCTTCTTCCTAAGGTGTTAGCATCTTCAAGGATAACATGCTATGATACCAATTGATATTTATACTTTAATACCACACAAGAGGGAGGGGGAGAGTAATTTGTGTGATGTTCTATTTTCGCGTGCACTTGATTATCTAAGGACCTGGTTCTTCTATGCGTTCCTTATACTACAGGTACAAAAAAATAATGCAAAAAGTAAAGAACACAATGATTTTCACGTGGAAAACACACAGATCAAAAAGGTGAAAAAACCACGACCTACTTCCCAATAGAATTTTTCCCAAATACTTTACTAAACTCTGAGCCAAAATAAAGTTTACAAAACTCTTGCAAACCTAAGGATTAAATCTAACCCTTGTAGCAACACACCACGGTCTGTTGTGACTACGTCAAGTTAACTCTAACTTGAATAAGACAACTCAAGACTAAGTAAAATTGCTTCTAAAGAAAGCCGAAAGGTACAACTCAAAATACTTACTATACTTTGAACTAGAATAAAGACAAACTCATAAAAAACTTTTTATGAAACTGTTTCTTCAATCTGGTTCATGTAACTTCAGGTTTACACTCTTAAGTCTCATAGGAATCGTTCAAAAAATGCCCTGCTATTTTGCTCTTAATTCTTGCTCTCACTTCTCTATGTGTTCGTCACCTGTAAAAGAGAACAATAATTATATATATATATATATATATATATATATATATATATATATATATATATATATATATATATAGAGAGAGAGAGAGAGAGAGAGAGAGAGAGAGTTAGTTGATAAAGAGTAACTAGAAGTCTAATGTTTTACTCTTTCTTGATAAAAGAGTTCTAGTTAACGTCAACCTCTAACTCTTTCCTTATCTTGGATTGAGTTCTTTTCAAGTAAGGAGCCTTGCTCCTTATCACTTATGCAATCTTTTCATTCAGGGAGTATCAGAAATAACCACTTATACTTATCTCTTTCACGTGCATGCCTTTTGCTTTTTGCTTGTTTCCAATTGTGAGTTGCGTACTTTGTTCATGAACCTGGTTCATGCATGTGTTCCCTTGCCAAATCATCAAAACCTATAATGACCAAGTCAATATATATATATATATATATATATATATATATATATATATATATATATAAAATCACTACTAATCTTATTTTATTTTGACATGATTATGAAATGAGTTGAGTTTAAAGAAAGAAGTAAATATTCATATCGTTGATCCCAACTATGTTTGGGACTGAGGCAAAGTAGTAGTAGCAACTGTTGTTGTAGAACTATTAATAGATGGTACAACTAAACCATTTTGCATAATTTAAGAGCAAATTAATAGTTTTGGCCGAATGGACAACTGTGTAGCTTTCCCAAATAGTTTGTTGCCCTGCTTTTCTTTTCCATTAACCAAATTTTATGTGAAAGGAAGAAGGGTTCGCTTTACGACTTTCAATCCTTAGCTACGAACATTGAGCCCTTTGCAAACGCTAGACCGCGAAGGTGGACCATTGGAAGTCTTTTCTAGCAATACTGTGGAAGCTCTAAATTGAATAATCATTGCTCAAGGAAAATAGAAAATGGGAGTCAAGTCTTAGTGGTGGAAATTCCAAATTCTCAAGTTAATGCAACGACTTTCATGGATGTGAGGCAATAAAAAGGGAAGAACGGTAATCAATGAAGAATTCCAAATCTAAACGAAAGGTTGATTTTTACCATTTTCTGTGGAATTCAGGACGAAGAAATTGCGAATTAATATATTGGATACGGTCAATTTTGGAATCTAAAGATTGCCCAATTTTCTTGCTCAACTCCCCACCTACTCAACTTTTTTCTCCACTGTTTTTTAGGTTGGGTCCTCTTCCACTTTTAGATCTTTCATCGACTTAGACATACTATGACGGAAAATATAATTTGGGACCTGCTTAATTGATTAATCTTCCCAAGAGTACAGATTTAATTCTTTGCCTAATAGTCAAAACATCCATAGTTTTTCTTTTTGTATTTATTTGTTGTGTTTATATTGGCAATGAAAAAATAAGAATTTAAACTTTTAATATCGTCTCGAATGGATATAGTCTGGCGGCAGAGGCGGATGTAGCGTACTAGCTACGGGTTCAACTAAACTCATAACTTTCAACGCGGAGTAAATATTTGTATGTAAAAATTCATTAAAATTGCAAAAATAGTAGATATGAACCCATAACTTTAAAAATATAATGGGTTCAATGTTAAAAATCTTAAAATTGAACCCATAAGATTTAAATCCTGGATCCGCGTCTGTCTAGCGGTAAATAGCACATACTTATGGTGCAATGTTTGAGATCCGTAGTTTCTAAACGAAGAGACGATCCAAAATACATGTTATAACAGATAAAATTTTACACTGTCAAACATATACAACAGGTGATAACCCTGTCACAAATCTTAATAATTATGAAATTATCAGCACATAAGTCAGAGCTAGTAGCGCATGCATTATTGATATAATGTAGTAGGTATAGATTGAAGTAAGAAGGAATGGGCGCAGATATCAAGAATTGCCAAATGTTGCATACTCCTAGTAATTTGTAACGTAAAGAGCAATTACAGCATAAACTAACTAGCTAGGAGATCTTAAGCTGATAATTGAGCTCATTAAATGTCTTAATCGAACAATTCCTCTCCTCTAATAGCTTTGTGACAAGACAAAGCTAAAAGAATACTATTGTCTTTAAATTCTCGGGACATTGCTTTCATCATTGACGAGAACCGAATATTTTTCAGAAAAGATTACTAAATCATAAATATGAACTTTGTACAAGCATCTTGGATAATTTGTTTTTGTTACTAAATAATAATTTAGCATGAAGACTCCACATTCATCTATCTCTGTCTCCCGCACTAGAAATATTCAAATAATAATGAAATCCATGACATGTAACAATTTTAATAGGCATACATACATAGGATATAAGGTAAACTGAGTTAGTTAATACGTAATACTCTACCTTTTTGCACCATGCATTTCTGTATTTTTCCAATACAAACTTTCTGAAGTAGGAAAGAGAGAGAGATTTTGCCATACCACGACATAATGAAGATGAATTCTTACTTTGAAAATCAAAGAGCAGAAAAAAAAGAAGATCAAAGACATAATAAGGTTATTCCAGGAAATGGGTTAATACATTGTAGAGAGAGAGACTCCACCTCCCTACTTTCAAGTGGGGCATGCCTCTTCATAAGAATCATATATGCCAAAACTCTTATGTCTACGTGCCAAATACGAAAAAGCCAAAAATAGCTCTTTTTTAATATGAGAAAGAACCCAACATAATTAAAAACAACAGTCACTAAAAAAAGGCAAAAACAAAAGAACAAAGCTAAAAATCAAGTAACTCAATAATGGAAGACATAGACATTGTACTCCACAACAGCATCACCAGTCTTGAAATCCAAAGTATGAGTCTTTGCCTTAGCATAGCCACGAGCAAACCGGAAAAGCCCACTCCCGCCGACGATCGGCATCTCCCGGACGGTCGACATCACCGAGTTCCGGCCCAAAATACTTAAAGTACTCCCATTATACTTTCCTTCAACAAAAGCAAAGTTAAGAACCATCAACAAACCAACATCATTTAGTGAAGCTTGTGCATAAATCCCTTGTGCTCTTCCAACAAGTTTGGAGTTTGGTTCTGGTCCTACGGTTAAAGGGTCATCGATCATCGCCATAAGGCCGAATCCGGTGGGCGATCGGTTGGTCATGGCGGCTTCGGCTATTTTCACGGCGGTGGGGTTTTTACCACTGACTATGTCATGGAAATAGAAGTGAAGGTGGCTAAGTTTTTCTCTCTTCATACCCATTGATTTCTTGGATAATTTTCTTGAAAATTCTTGGGAGTTTCCATGGGTAAGGATTGAAAGGAGGAGGAGGAGGAGTATGGTGATAGAGAGCTTTTGAAAATTGCAGGACTTGGCCATGGTTGTTCTCTGCAAGTTCCCAATTAGAGCTTATTATTATGTGGTATTCTTAGCTTGGAGGTACTATATATAGTAATGGGTTTTGCGCACTGTACATTAACCGTGTATAACTTTTTTAAACCATTGAATTATAGTGGCCTAACATGATAGTGTAGACAATTTTGAAACTGATAGTCTTAAACAGGTGAAAGTTTTATAATTCATGACATTTGTAGGATTATAAAAGTTTTTTATTAAGAGTAAGATGAGTAAAATAAAAAGTTTAAAGTTGAATTGTTTCTAATTGTAGAAATATGTCATTATTTTTTAAACGGACTAATAATGAAAGTATGTCATCTAAATTGAAATGGGGAGTACTGGGTAATTGTGGGATCCAACTCCTTCCTATTTTCCATTGTCTCCGTTACCCTAAATTCTTAATTGGATTGGAGACAGATACCATAATTTAAAATTAATGGCTAAGATTTAATTGATTATAGCAAAGTTTTAACGATGATTAGAAATTAAAATAAATAATTCCTTCCATATTTTTGCTCCCAATCTTTTTACAATTTCACAATTCTAAATTGCATTATCTTTTTCATAATATATTAAATTGAAAAACGACGACAGTTTATTGATTTTTTTTAGTACATAATTTGTTAATCTCATTCAATGTGCTTGACCTTACTTTAAACAAACTCAGACGGATTTTAGAGCAAAATAATTATAAGTTATTAAGCTCAAAATAAATTAATTTCGCTTCCAATAATGAATTTACTCCATTAAGTTCCAAAAACGTTTGTAAAATAACTATTGCTTTTAGGAAGGAAAAAAATTTGAAGAGAAGTATGATATGATTGGAGTTTGCCACCAACTAAGTCTGTCTATATCTAAACGATTTCATCACAACTTTTTAATTACCCCAAATCAGTTTTCCATTTTCCAAATCTGAATTGAACAAACTTTTCAACAATTATTTCAATATTTTCTTGCACTATTACTAATTTATAGTAGTAATATGCAAGTCAAATTATTGTTCTAAATTACTACAGGAAAGAAAAATATATTTTTTAATATATGTAGGAAAGGGATAATGTGAAGCTGGAATTCTGGGATTGCAAAATTATTTAGAAGAAAAAATGTGGAAGGAATTAATTATTCTAACCATGGTTAGAGCTTTGCATTAGTTATTCTTTTTCCAAAGAAAATTGAAGGGGCTAAACTATGCGAAGAGAGCACTTTTGCCCCTTACTGTTAAAAAATTGGAACTTTAGTAACTGAATTTTGAAATAAGGGCAAATGTACCTCGCTTTTGCAAAGGTAGGGGAATAAAACAGCCAAAATTTTAACGGAAGACAAATATGGTCTTGAGCGAAAAGTACAAGGACAATTATGACCATTTACGGATATTTTAAAGCTGAGGGCATGTGGGGCGTTGGGTTGGAGAGGGTGGCGACTATTGTGGGGTTAGGAAGAGTAGCGCCCTAGGCCCTAGCTAGTTCGTCAATATAACGTATTCTTTTATTTAACACTCTTCGCTTCCAATTAAGAGCTTGTGAGTTCGAGTTATCCCAAGAGCAAGGTTGGGAGTTCTTGGAGGGAGGGAGCCGAGGGTCTATCGAAAACAGCCTCTCAATCCTAGGGTATGGGTAAGGTCTGCGTACACATTATCCTCCCAAACCTCACTAGTAAAATTATACTGAATTATTATTGTTGTTGTTGTTTTATTTATCAAGTAAGTAGTGGTTTAACGTATGGTGTCGGTTTTCTTGGGCAGTTTCGTTCATTCGAGTCAAGGATTTTTTGGAATCGTAAGATCAAAGAAAGTCGAAAAGAAAAGTAGTTCACCCCTCCCATTTTTAGCGTTGACAAGGTCCACTTAGGTTTGATGGTCCATAGTACGTACCACAAATTTATTACTAGGATCTTATGGCAGTACTGTAATAAAACACACAAGACTTATCAACAATTAACTCTACGGATAAGTTACAAGTACGACTAGTGCATAGCATATGAATGAAAATGCCTAGAGTGATAATGCGACTATTGTTGAGTTTTTTTGTTATTTAAGATGAAATAGTCTTAAAATGAGGGTGAATGAAAAATGGAGGGAAAAATAAAATTTTAAGTAAAATTTTAAGTTTTCCCCTCTTGACAATGAGACATTGTCCCATATTGGAAGAGGAAAATTTTTTTGGTGGGTATATATATAATTGCTCTTCTTGTAGCTCTTAAAGAGTTAAGAAGAAAGCAAGCCTCGCGCCGTCGTCGTCGTCGCTCGCTCGGCTTCGGCTTCGGCTTCGGCTTCGGCTTCGGATTGATTGATTAATTTTTTGGACCAAATTTATTTGTTAATAGTAAATATTAACGTAAGATTATCCGCATTTATAACGGATATGTTCTAATCCGTGTATTGACCACCAGCTGCAATAGCAGCCGCCTAATGCTCTTCCCACGTTAAATGATCGATTAATTGATTAATGTTTTGGACCAAATTTATTTGTTAATAGTAAATATTAACGTAAGATTATCCGCATTTGTAACGGATATGTTCCAATTCGTGTATTGACCACCAGTTGCAATAGCAGCCGCCTAATGTCCTTCCCACCATGGCCAAGTGCTTGCTCCACAAACAAGCTAGTGCATGCTCCACCATGGAGGGTGGAGGGTCGTTCATTTTCAAAGCTGACTGCTATAAATATGTGCAGCAGCTGTTGAAGAAAGACACACAATACAAAAATTGAAAACGCTCAACTTTGGCTATACATTGCACTCCTTCCTCTCAGCATTTCCATACGATTTTCTGAGTTTCTACTCTTTTGTTCTGCATTGTTTTAACTTCAAACAAAGCAACTGTAAGTGTGATTTGCTATCGAACTTTATGTTTGCTGAAACACTGGGGTTTGAAGTACCGCTACACCAGTGTGTGATTCGTTCTATCCTGGGAGGAAATAATCCATAACCTTGGGTGTACTAGAAGGGGATTAAATTTTTTAAGGAAACACTGTGAATTCAGTGGGCTCGAATTAATTACTGTTTCATTACGATAACTTATATTTTATAGAATTATTATTTACAAATACAGCAATATTGGCGGGACTAACAATCTTAAGAAATTTAATATTTATTTCTGTATTTGTGTTATTCTTATTATTCTACAAACTAAAACCTTTGTGGTTTTGTGTACTCCCGTTTTGGAGAGTAAAGCCTTCGTGGCGTTTTGTTGAAGATTAAAATCTACGTGATTTTTACTCTAGTTTGAAAACGTTTATTAAACGTTTGTTTGTGTCATTCTTTTACAGAAAAAATGACGACTGAAAGCGAAAACCAAGCTGTTCCGACGGTGACTGCCAACGCATCGACAAGCCGAACACCGGCGTTGGCACCGGCAGAAAAACCCGAAAAATTTTTCGGGATTGATTTCAAGCGCTGGCAGCAGAAGATGTTCTTCTACTTAACTACGTTATGTCTACAGAAGTTCATCAAGGAAGATGTTCCTGATCTGCCAGATAAAACTCCAGAGAATGAACGCTTTATCGTGATTGAAGCGTGGAAGCATTCTGATTTTTTATGCAAGAATTATATTCTTAGCGGACTGGATGATAATCTGTATAATGTATACAGTGGCGTGGAGACGTCAAAAGAATTGTGGAATGCGCTTGAAAAGAAATATAAAACTGAAGATGCCGGGATGAAGAAATTCGTTGCCGCAAAATTTTTGGACTACAAAATGGTAGATAGCAAGTCTGTTATTACCCAAGTTCAGGAATTGCAAGTGATTATTCATGATCTACTTGCTGAAGGTCTTGTCATCAATGAAGCATTCCAAGTAGCAGCAATGATTGAGAAGTTGCCTCCGTTGTGGAAGGACTTCAAAAATTATTTGAAACACAAACGAAAGGAAATGTCCCTTGAAGATCTCATTGTTCGGTTGAGAATCGAAGAGGACAATAAAGCTGCTGAAAGGAGAGGCCGTGGAAATTCAACAATAATGGGAGCAAATATTGTTGAAGCTAACAAAAAGAGGAAGAAGGCTTCTGGTCCGAAATACAACCCAAGCAAGAAGCGGTTCAGTGGAAACTGCTACAACTGTGGGAAAACCGGACACAAATCTACGGAGTGTCGTGCTCCGAAGAAAGACAAGAAAAGGGGTCAAGCAAACATGGTAGTAAACCATGATGATGTTGATAACTTGTGTGCCATGCTTTCTGAATGTAACTTGGTGGGAAATCCTAAACTGTGGTGGTTTGATTCAGGAGCCACTCGCCATGTTTGTGCAGTTAGAGAAGCTTTTGCTACTTATGCTCCTGCTGGACCCGGAGAGACAGTTTATATGGGAAATGCTTCAACAGCAAAAGTTGAAGGATATGGGAAGATATTTCTGAAAATGACTTCTGGCAAGGTCATGACTTTGAACAATGTCCTTCATGTTCCCGAAATGAGAAAGAATTTAGTCTCTACTGGACTTCTTGTTAAGCACGATTTTAAGTGTATTTTTGTGTCCGACAAGGTTGTCATAAGTAAGAATGAAATATTTGTAGGAAAAGGTTACCTCACCGAGGGCCTTTTCAATCTAAATGTAATGGTTGTGGAAAACAATAATAATATTTCAGCTTCTTCTTACTTACTTGAGTCAAATGATTTATGGCATGTACGTTTGGGTCATGTCAATTATAAAACCTTGCGAAAAATGATTAACTTGGAAGTACTGCCTAAGTTTGAATGCGAAAAATTAAAATGTCAAACATGTGTGGAATCTAAGTATGTTAAACATCCTTATAAGTCAGTTGAAAGGAATTCAAATCCTTTAGACTTAATTCATACAGATATTTGTGACATGAAGTCAATACCATCTCGCGGTGGAAAGAAGTATTTCATAACTTTTATTGATGATGGTACTCGATATTGCTATGTTTACTTACTGAATAGTAAAGATGAAGCAATAGACGCATTCAGGCAATACAAAAATGAAGTTGAAACGCAACTTAACAAGAAAGTAAAAATGATAAGAAGTGATAGGGGTGGTGAATATGAATCTCCTTTTGAAGAAATATGTTTAGAATATGGAATTATTCATCAAACAACAGCCCCTTACACGCCCCAATCTAATGGGATTGCGGAAAGAAAGAATCGCACATTAAAGGAGATGATGAATGCGTTGTTGATAAGTTCTGGTTTGCCACAGAACTTGTGGGGGGAAGCCATTCTTACGGCTAATCGAATATTAAATCGAGTGCCCCATAGCAAAACACAATCCATTCCATATGAAAAATGGAAAGGAAGGAAGCCCAACTTGAATTATTTTAAAGTGTGGGGGTGTTTGGCAAAAGTGCAAGTTCCTAAACCCAAAAGGGTAAAGATAGGACCGAAAACCGTTGATTGTGTTTTCATAGGATATGCGACAAATAGTAAAGCATATCGATTTCTAGTTCATAAATCAGAAAATCCCGACATTCATAATAATACGGTTATAGAATCAGATAATGCTGAGTTCTTTGAAAATATATATCCCTATAAAAAGGAATGTGAGTCGTTTGGTGAAGGATCTAAACGACCTCGGGAAGAAACAAAAGAAAGTACTTGTAATCAGGAGGATCCAAGACGTAGTAAACGTCAAAGAACTTCTACTTCATTTGGACCAGATTTTGTGACTTTCTTATTGGAGAATGAGCCTCAAACATTTAAAGAAGCTATGACTTCTTCCGAATCATTGTTTTGGAAAGAGGCAGTCAATAGTGAAATAGAATCCATATTGAACAACCATACATGGGAATTGGTTGATCTTCCTCCTGGAAATAAACCTTTGGGTTCTAAATGGATTTTTAAGAGAAAAATCAAAGATGATGGCACTATTGATAAATTCAAGGCAAGACTCGTAGTCAAAGGGTATAGACAACGAGAAGGTCTAGACTACTTTGATACATACTCTCCAGTTACAAGAATTACGTCCATACAGATGTTAGTAGCATTAGCTGTATGATCTTGAAATTCATCAAATGGATGTTAAGATGGCCTTCTTAAATGGAGAGTTGGAGGAAGAAATTTACATGGAACAACCTGAAGGGTTTGTGGTTCCAGGTAAAGAAAAGAAGGTATGTAGACTTGTTAAGTCTCTTTACGGACTAAAACAAGCACCCAAACAATGGCATGCAAAATTTGACCAAACAATGTTGTCAAATGGTTTTAAGATAAATGAATGTGATAAATGTGTGTACATTAAAAATGTTCCAAATCACATAGTCATTGTTTGCCTATATGTGGATGATATGCTGATAATGAGTAATGACATTGCCAACATAAATGCTACTAAGCGTATGCTCAATAGCAAGTTTGATATGAAAGACTTGGGAGTTGCTGATTTAATTCTGGGAATTAAGATCCATAAGACTCCTCAAGGTCTGGCATTGTCACAATCTCATTATATTAAGACAGTACTTGAAAAATTCAAGCACTTGGGCTTTAAAGTTGCAAAGACTCCAATTGACGTGAATCTTGCATTAGCAAAGAATAAAGGCCAAAGCATATCACAATTGGATTATGCTCGTGTGTTGGGATGCTTAATGTATATCATGAATTGTACACGACCAGATATAGCTTGTGCTATAAGTAAACTGAGTCGATATACGAGCAATCCAGGCCAATATCATTAGATGGCAATGAAACGAGTTTTGCGATATTTAGAACATACCCAGAACTTTGACTTGCACTACAGTAAATTCCCTGCGGTGATTGAGGGATACTGTGATGCAAATTGGATCACCGGTTCAACTGATTCTAAGTCCACGAGTGGATATGTATTCGCTATTGGTGGAGGAGCAGTATCTTGGAAGTCGTCCAAACAAACATGTATTGCCCGCTCTACAATGGAGGTTGAATTCATAGCCTTAGATAAAGCCGGTGAAGAAGCAGAATGGCTCCGGAATTTCTTGGAAGACATTCCATTTTGGCCCAAACCGTTGGCACCAATATGCATACATTGTGATAGTCAAGCGGCAATTGGAAGGGCTGGGAGCGTTATGTATAATGGTAAATCTCGTCATATACGACGAAGACATAAAACCATTAGACAATTACTCTCTAGAGGAATTATCACGATTGACTATGTAAAGTCAAGTGATAATGTGTCGGATCCACTTACAAAAGGCCTAACTAGAGAGGTAGTTGAGAAATCATTAAGGGAAATGGGGCTATGGCCGAGAACAAGTCATTGTGGAGGTAACTCTACCTAGAAGACTGGAGATCCCAAGATCTAGGTTCAAGGAGATCAAACAAAGTCATTAATGACGGTTCAACTTTGTCAAATAAAATTTTAGTCCGTTCTCATGATGAAACAATGTTCAGTACCAAGGATAAAGCATTAAGGCTTTTTTTTTAGTGTATCTACAGGATGACACATTTAGGAATTATCTATGTAAGTGTGAAGTGTTAGCTGCTTCAAGGAGAACTTTGTAAGGCCAGTTCTCTACGTACTTATGAAACCAGGCGGTGTTCATGACTGAAACGAACACAACAATGAGAACCAAAGACGGTTAAGGGTTGATTGTGTGACTTATGATTTTCTAGGTATACACCAAAGATCAACGGTTCAAAGATATCAAATCTACCGATTGACCGAGTATATCCGACATTAGTTCACTACGAAAAGTTCAAAGGGAAACCTACTTATCCAGATGCGATTAATCATTGCTTGCAAATCACACAGTTTTTCCATGCATACTTCCGTGATATAGCCATTCCCCATTCATGTGGGGGATTGTTGAGTTTTTTGTTATTTAAGATAAAATAGTCTTAAAATGAGGGTGAATGGGAAATGAAGGGAAAAATGAAATTTTGAGTAAAATTTTAAGTTTTCCCCTCTTGACAATGAGACATTGTCCCATATTGGAAGAGGAAAAGATTTTTGGTGGGTATACATATAATTGCTCTTCTTGTAGCTCTTAAAGAGTTAAGAAGAAAGCAAGCCCCGCGCCGTCGCCGTCGTCGCTCGCTCGACTCGGCTTCGGCTTCGGATTCGGATTCAGATTCAGATTCGGATTTGGATTTGGATTTGGATTTGGATTTGGTCAAATGATCGATTGATTGATTAATTTCTAGGATCTTATGGCAGTACTGTAATAAAACACACAAGACTTCTCAACAATTAACTCTACGGATAAGTTACAAGTACGACTAGTGCATAGCATATGAATGAAAATGCCTAGAGTGATAATGCGACTATTGTTGAGTTTTTTGTTATTTAAGATGAAATAGTCTTAAAATGAGGGTGAATGGAAAATGGAGGGAAAAATAAAATTTTGAGTAAACTTTTAAGTTTTCCCCTCTTGACAATGAGACATTGTCCCATATTGGAAGAGGAAAAAAATTTTGGTGGGTATATATATAATTGCTCTTCTTGTAGCTCTTAAAGAGTTAAGAAGAAAGCAAGCTTCGCGCCGTCGTCGTCGTCGCTCGCTCGGCTCGGCTTCGGATTTGGATCGATTGATTGATTAATTTTTTGGACCAAATTTATTTGTTAATAGTAAATATTAACGTAAGATTATCCGCATTTATAACGGATATGTTCCAATCCATGTATTGACCACCAGCTGCAATAGCAGCCGCCTAATGCTCTTCCCACGTCAAATGATCGATTGATTGATTAATTTTTTGGACCAAATTTATTTGTTAATAGTAAATATTAACGTAAGATTATCCGCATTTGTAACGGATATGTTCTAATCCGTGTATTGACCACCAGCTGCAATAACAGCCGCCTAATGCTCTTCCCACTATGGCCAAGTGCTTGCTCCACAAACAAGCTAGTGCATGCTCCACCATGGAGGGTGGAGGGTCGTTCATCTTCAAAGCTGACTGCTATAAATATGTGCAGCAGCTGTTGAAGAAAGACACACAACACAAAAACTGAAAACGCTCAACTTTGGCTATACATTGCACTCATTCCTCTCAGCATTTCCATACGATTTTCTGAGTTTCTACTCCTTTGTTCTGCATTGTTTTAACTTCAAACAAAGCAAATGTAAGTGTGATTTGCTACCGAATTTTGTGTTCGCTGAAACACTAGGGTTTGAAGTACCGCTACACCAGTGTGTGATTCGTTCTATCCTGGGAGGAAATAATCCATAACCTTGGGTACTAGGAGGGGATTAAATTTCTTAAGGAAACACTGTGAATTCAGTGGGCTCGAATTAATTACTGTTTCATTACGATAACTTATATTTTACAAAATTATTATTTACAAATACAGTAATATTGGCGGGACTAACAACTATTCGCGAGGGTAAAAAGCATAAAAATTTATTTGCACCGGGTCAGTTGAGTTGAGTTAACCAAAGACTATTAGGATTTTAATACTTAATACATAAGAATTAAGAGAGGAAATAAAATAAATAAACAAACATCACAAGGTTTTAGGTTTATCGTCAAAGTTTTTATATAGGAAAAAATACGACATGACACGTGGCCGCTTAAAAGAAGAACACGTGAAACACGGGATGAGGATGACCACCGAACTCAGTTGTTTCGCTTGTCACCGGAAGGAATAACGATCATAAATGGATTATTAAATATTTTGCGCCTGGTAACATTCAATACAGAATATTTTGCAGCATTAAGGATGATAGTCCGTTACAAGGAATTTGGCATTTATGTCTAACGTTACATCTTCATCAATGACCCTCATAATTGACATTAAAGAAGGGCATGATCCTAGGACTTCCTTCCCTAAACATAGCTATAATTAGAGAACTCAGTTATCATTGTATGTGGGGATTTTTCTAGCTAACTTAAACTATATATATTCTATACAGCATTTTAATATAATTTTACTCACTCGCTTTTGATCTTATCATTGTTGTGCCCGGACACCTTATTCCTGGACTCATTAGCTTTACTATTTCATCTACATTCTAAGGCTAAGTATTTTGACATTTCGTCAATTATTTCATTACTTTTTGGATCAAATTAATTCATTTGTCTAGAAACCACGAACAAATTTAACTGTACCATTTTTCGGGTAAATAATTTTGTCTTTCTTTACCTCATCGGTTCTTCTTCTATCATTCTGACTAATTCTTAAGCTCTGGTTCACTCTTTCTTCAGTCTTTTGCTTCCTCAAATCAGAAAGAAATTCTACCAAATGTAGACAAGTTTGCAAATATTATTCACAGTAATCTACCAAAATACGAAAAAAACTTACTCCCGGGAGTCCCATTGGGAATTTATGCACAGTATTCTACCAAAAATCCAACTAAGAGTATAACTGGGAGACAAGTTTGCAAGGATTATTATTCTGTTTGTTATTTGTTAATGTGTGTTGAAAGTCCTTAAGATGTTTAAAAAAACATGTAAAAAAATTCTCCTATACGTCAATTGAGTTAGTACTTAGTAACCCCCAAGGGTTTTTATTATCTTTAAGAAAAATCTGTTAAATCATAAGATGAAATTATTGTTAAACTTAAAATGTTTATACTCCTAATGGCTAATGATAGTTAACGGAGAGAGAAAAAATTGGATGAAAGTACAAAGAAAGTGCTGATTGCCGTTAACGTCCAGGAGATAACGGAGGATACCTTGATTATCGAGTATTTTATATTATTAAATAAAATATGTGCAAAATAAATGATAGTTAACTATGATTAAGTACTAATAATTATAGTTAAATAAAATAAGTCATCTATTTATTGACTAGGTGCATGTAAATATCCGATACGAATAAGTTTTTATCGAAAAAATGTGCCGACGTCAATAGACCTTCCACGCAACTTCGTTCCCATCCCATAGCCCTGAAAGACACGAATAAGCTTGTCCCATGCCTAATTATACGAAGAAAAGATGATTAGGCAAAACTTTTATGAATATGAAAATATGATGAATGTATATATATATATGTGGATAATGGATTTGTTGGTGAAGTGCTAGTCCAGCATAGAATAAAGAAGAGGTACATGCGTAATACATTATTTTATCGACGGAATTTTCTGAAAGTTGATTGGCACCAATAGCTAATTATAATTTATTTTTCCTCACTTTTCATTTTTCTCTCATCCATCTTTTTGAGTTTTACCGAGGCTTCCAAATATTTTTAGCTTTCTAAACTTCCTTTAGCTTAATCAACGGTTAATTTTTGGTGGCATAAGCAAATTTGTCTGACCATTTGCCAAATTAATAATGCGCGTCAGCGTCATAAAAAATTAGTCGATATGTAACGGGATTATTTGATATGAAGATAAAAATTAGTTATATAAATTTTGTCTAACCATATGATACTCTCTAAGATTTAGAGACTATTCCGAATAGATTATTAGAAAAAAATACAAGTGAAAGAAAGTAGTTTTTTTCCCTTTTAATGAATTTTTTTTTGTGTGTTTAATTGCCAAAAACTGACTTATATTCTAAAAAAGAAATAACGTATTCCTTCATAATTCATATCAAAATCCATTTGCCTCGAGTCAATTGTAATTTCCTTTTGGAAATGAATAAAATGTTTAAAATTTAGGCGAAATATATAAACAATCCCTTTAAATTGTCCTCAACGATCAGTCAGACACCTCAACTGACCACTTTATCAATTTAACACTTCAAGTGTCTATTAAGTATGACCTCGTGAACCCTTCACGCTGACATGTCAAAGTGTGTGCTTTATATTCAATTCTAAGCATGTGAACCCCTCAAAATTAAGTTTTTTGTTTTTAAATTTAACTTTACTTTATGTGGACCACCATAATTTTTATGTGGGTCCCACTATATTTTTTATTTTTCACACATTAATTTCACTTTCTTCCCAAAATATTTCTCTTCACCACCAAATTTACCTGCCCTAAATATGGCAACAGTAGCACCTCCACCTTCTGCCATTAATCCACCTCCTCTTCTTCAATTTTAAAGTAATAATAATTAATAACATCCACTATACTGTAACAATTTCACTGATCGCCCACAAAAATTCAATCCCATTTTCGACAATTTTCACTCATCGCTAGAGTTGCTGGGTCTTCGCAGGTTTTTAGAAAAATGGATGCCAGAATGACTTGTTTTAGTGGTCTCTTTCATGGTATTAAGGTGGAGTTTCAGTTAGTTAAAAATGAAAGGAAAAAAATAGAAATGGAGAGATGGATGCTCTAAAAGCTATGGCCTTTTTTCCAATGAAACAGATATATATATATTGCAGTGTTGCCTTTTCTTTTGGGTCTTACTCTATTTTTTCAGAGAAGACCTCCAATGTTTCCTTAAATGGCAGCGTACAACACATGATGTCCAGATCTGATTATCCTGTAAAATGCATGAGATGAACGAAAAATTCTTCATTGAAACTCAAACTCCTCTAAAACCATTTAGCCTCTAAATTGATGTTTAGAATCCCATCCTTTTTGGTGATATAATGTCTATCTCATCCAAATTTTTCTGAAAGTTACTAGAAAATTAACATGAGAGGTTATCTTTTTTTTTTTTGGGGGGGGGGGGGGGGGGGGAGGAGAGGAGGGAGAAAGGCAAACGAAGAAGATGAATAGGAGGGGGGCGGCAGTGGTTTAGTTAATAGTAGTAAAAAATATTTTTTGTTTCTTTAAATTTTTTGATTTTAGTTAATTATATTTGTGCAATTTTTTTATTATAATTTACATGTGTCATTCTTTAATTGGTTCATTTGACATGTCATTAGCGAGTGTACTTCACGTATATGGCTTGTCGGACTCGAATGTTTACGAGGTACACCTAATAGCCACTTGAAGTGTTAAAATGGTAAAGTGGTCAGTTGAAGTGTCTGACTGATTGTTGAGGACAACTTAAAAGGGGTGTTTATGTATTTCGACTAAAATGTATATAGTTCATATCAAACACACCCAACATGTTATCATATTCTGAACTTACCATAGAGCTTTCCAATGGACAAATCTTTATTAAAGGACCACCTTTATTTTATTGAGTATAATGACAGAAATGTGAAGAATAGATAGCAAGGTAAACGAATCTTCTTACAAGTTCAAGAAATTAATTAAGTTAATTACACGGTTATGATTAGTCTCAACAGCATTCTTAGAGTTGTTGTGAGTTCTCTGATTCTTTATATATATACATGTAATTGTACTTAGATATCAACCAATGAAATTGTTGGAATTTTAAGCTTGTGTAGCTTAAAGAGGGTCAATGGAAAATGGAGGAAAAATAAAATATTTGAGTTTTCCTCCTTGGCAAAGGGATATTGTCCCATATTGGAGGAAGAAAAGACTTTTGATGTGTATATATACAATTGCTCTTCTTTTAGCTCTTAAAGAGTTAAGAAGAAGGCAAGCCTCGCATCGTCGTCGTCGTCGTCGTCGTCGCTCGGCTTCGCCTTCAGTCAAAGATTGATTGATTAATCTTTTTGGACAAAATTCATTTCAATTATTTAATTAATTAATTAAATTAATTAACAAAAATTCAATCCGGAATAACCCATGACCCGCGACACACTGTGTATTCAGATACATATTCATAACAATCTTAAGGAAATTATATTAAATTCTGT
Organism: Nicotiana tomentosiformis; assembly: GCF_000390325.3. Lineage (NCBI taxonomy): Eukaryota > Viridiplantae > Streptophyta > Magnoliopsida > Solanales > Solanaceae > Nicotiana > Nicotiana tomentosiformis. The sequence continues at coordinate 22,089,954 of NC_090814.1, read as the reverse complement.
ATTCTATTTGTGGAGATTAAAATTTGTGTGATTTTCTACTCCTTCTGTATTTTACTATTCTGTTTTAAAGATGTAAAAACTTCATCAGAGTATTAAAATTCAGAAAATAATTTGAAGAACATAAAAACTTCATCGTGTTGTGTGAAACACTATATAAAAACTTTGATTTTTATTTATCATACGTACTGTTTATTGGTAATTACAGTATTGTTTACTGTTATGGTTTTGCCATTAATTAAACTCTTCTGTTGTTGACAGTGAGAAATGACAATTGATAACGAAAATTCTTCTTCAACTGTTACGGCAACGACGATAGCCTCGTCAAGCCGGACTACTGTTCCACCGGCCGAGAAACCGGAAAAATTTTCTGGAGTCAACTTCAAAAGATGGCAACAAAGGGTGTTCTTTTGACTTACCACACTTGGTATGCAGAAATTCATTAGTGAAGAGCCTCCAGTGCATGTTGCGGACATGCCGGACAACGAGAAATTCATGATTGTTGAGGCGTGGAAACATGCAGATTTTCTTTGTAAAGGCTATATCTAAAGCGCTTTAGAGGAAGACTTGTACAATGTGTACAGTGTGATGAATACTTCGAAAGAATTATGGGACGCACTTGAGAAGAAGTACAAGACTGAAGATGCATGCTTGAAGAAGTTCGTGGTTGCCAAGTTTCTAGACTATAAAATGATAGACAGCAAAACTGTTGGAACTCAAGTTCAGGAGTTTCAACTTATTTTTCATGACCTTATTGCTGAAGTTATGGTCGGGAATGAATCATTTCAAGTGGCTGCAATGATTGAAAATTTGCCTCCTTCGTGGTGAGGTTTCAAGAACTATCTTAAGCACAAGCGCAAAGAAATGAAGTTGGAAGATCTTGTCATTCATCTCAAGATTGAGGAAAACAACAAAACAGCCGAGAAGAAGTCTCGCGGAAATTCAACGATCATGGGAGCTAATATCATTGAGGAGACTGCTCCAAAAAGTAAGAAGAGAAAGAGGTCTTCCGGACAGACTAAGGAGCAAAACAAAAAGAAATTCAAGGGCAGCTGCTACAATTGTGAAAAAGCTGGTCACAAAGCCCCTGATTGTCGTCTTCCGCAAAAGGATAAGAAGAAGGTACAGACCAACATAGTGGAGAAGAATGATGACATTGATGATATGTGTGCAATGCTTTCGGAATGCAACCTAGTTGGAAATCCGAAGGAGTGGTGGATTGACTCTGGAGCCACTCAACATGTTTGTGCTGTCAAAGAAGTATTTGTGACTTACTCTACTATTGGTCCCGAAGAAGAGCTTTCCATGGGAAATACTGCAACAGCCAAGATTGAAGGTTATGGGAAGATATTCCTGAAGATGACTTCCGGCAAGGTGTTAACGCTCAACAACGTTATTCATGTTCCTACTCTTAGGAAGAATTTAGTTTCTACTTATTTACTTGTTAAGAATGGATTCAAATGTGTATTTGTTTCTGATAAAGTTGTTGTAAGCAAGAATGAAATGTATGTTGGAAAGGGCTACCTCATAGAGGGCCTTTTCAAACTAAATGTAATGGTTGTTGACAGTATGAATAAAATTTCAGCTTCTTCTTATTTATTGGAGTCAAATGATTTATGGCATATTCGTTTAGGACATATCAATTACAAAACCTTGCGGAAGTTAATTAATTTAGAAGTATTACTTAAATTCGAGTGTAATAAATCAAAATATCAAATATGTGTTAAATCTAATTTTGTAAAACATCCTTATAAGTCTATTGAAAGGAATTCAAATCCTTTAGACTTAATTCATACTGACATTTGTCATATGAAGTCGACACCATCTCGAGGTGGGAAAAAGAATTTTATTACTTTTATTGATGATTTCACTCGATATTGTTATGTTTATTTGCTTAATAGTAAGGATGAAGAAATTGAACCATTTAAGCAATACAAGAATGAAGTGGAGAATCAATTGAATAAAATGATCAAAATAATGAGAAGTGATATAGGTGGAGAATATGAATCTCCGTTTGCAGAAATATGTTCGGAATATGGAATTATCCATCAAACTACTGCATCTTACACACCTCAATCCAATGGAATTGTGGAAAGAAAAAATCGGATATTAAAGGAAATGATGAATTCTTTATTAATAAGTTCCGGATTACCACAGAGTTTTTGGGGGGAAGCTATCCTTACAGCTAACCGAACACTCAACAGAGTACCCCATAGCAAAACACAATCTATTCCATATGAAAAATGGAAAGGAAGAAAACCTAACTTGAAATATTTCAAAGTGTGGGGGTGTCTAGCAAAGGTACAAGTTCCTTTACCTAAAAGGGTTAAAATTGGACCAAAAACTATAGATTACGTTTTCATTGGATATGATACAAATAGTAAAGCATGTCAGCTTTTGGTTCATAAACCCGATAATCCCAAAATTCATGTTAATACGGTAATGGAATCAGATAATGTTGATATCTTTGAAAACATCTATCCGTATAAAACTGAATGTGAGTCGTTAAGTGAAAGACCTAAACGACCTCAGGAAGAACCAAAGAAAAATACTCCAAGTGTAGAAGATCCAAGGCGTAGCAAACATCAAAAAACATCTACTTCCTTTGGACAAGATTTTGTGACATTCTTGCTTGAAAATGAGCCTCAAACTTTTAAAGCATCTATGTCATCTTCTGATTCAGCGTTTTGGAAAGAGGCAGTCAATATTGAGAGTCAATCAATTTTGGATAACCATACATAGGAATTGGTTGATCTTCCTCCAGGAAATAAGCCTTTAGGTTCGAAATGGATCTTTAAATGGAAAATGAAAGTTGATGGCACTATTGACAAATATAAGGCAAGACTTGTTGTCAAAGGTTATAGATAAAAGAAAGGCCTTGATTACTTTGACACTTACTCGCCATTAATGAGGATAAAATCTATTAGGGTGTTAGTGGCACTAGCGGCCGTGTATGGTCTTGAAATCCATCAAATGGATGTTAAAACAGCTTTCTTAAATGGAGAATTGGAAGAAGAGATTTACATGAAACAACTTAAGGGTTTTGTGGTTCCTGGTAAAGAAAATAAAGTGTGCAAACTTGTTAAGTCACTTTATGGACTTAAATAAGCACCCAAGCAATGGCATGCCAAATCTGACCAAACAATATTGGCAAGTGAGTTTAAAATCAATGAGTGTGACAAATGTGTTTACATTAAAAACACTCCAGGTTATGAAGTCATTATTTTTTTATATGTTGATGACATGTTGATAATGAACAAAAGTATGGCAGATATAAATGCTACTAAGTGCATGCTGGCTAGCAAATTCGACATGAAAGACTTAGGAGATGGGGACGTGATCTTAGAAATCAGAATTCATAAGACTCCACAAGGTCTAATATTATCACAGTCTCACTACATTGAAAAAGTACTTGACAAGTTCAAGTATTTGGACTTCAAGATTGCCAAGACTCCAATTGAAGTGAGTTATGCACTTCAAAAGAATGAAGGTGAAAGTGACTCACAACTGGACTATGCAAGAGTATTGGGAAGTTTGATGTACATCATGAATTGTACACGACCAGATATAGCATGTGCTATTAGCAAACTGAGTTGGTTTACAAGTAATCCCAATCAAATACATTAGATGGCAATGAAACAAGTTTTGGGGTATCTAAAACATACCTAAAATTATGCTTTTCATTATAACAAATATCCCTCCGTGATTGAGGGATATAGTGATGCAAATTGGATCACCGGATCATCTGAAGTTAAATCCATGAGTGGATATATTTTCACAATTGGGGGTGGAGCAGTGTCTTGGAAATCATCCAAACAAACGTGCATTGGCCATTCTATAATGGAATCTGAATTCATAGCTTTAGATAAGGCCAGTGAAGAAGCTGAATTGCTCCGGAATTTCTTGGAAGATATTCCATTTTGGCCCAAACCTTTGGCACCTATTTGTATACATTATGATAGTCAAGCGGCAATAGGCAGGGCAGGGAGCGCTATGTATAACGGAAAATCTCGTCATATACGACGGAGACACAATACCTTTTGACAACTACTCTCTAGTGGTGTTATCACAATTGAGTGCGTAAAGTCAAGAGATAATGTGTCAGATCCACTTACAAAAGGCCTATCTAGAGAGGCAGTTGAAAAATCCTAAAAGGGAATAGGGTTAAGGTCTAGGACAAGTCATCATGACAGTAACTCTACCTAACAGACTGGAGATCCCACGAGCGAGGTTCAAAGAGATCAAACAAAGTTATGAATGACGGTTCAACATTGTCAAATAACTCAACCCATTCTCGTGATGAAGACAACGTTAATAAATCGAGGTAAAGCGTTAAGGCTTTTTGATGAGTCAATAAAGCTTAAAGCCTTTTAATGATTTGCTAAGTCTAGCAGGATATGACCAGATAGTGTGTCTATATGTGTCACGATCCAAACCGATGGGCCGTGATGGGCACCTGGTACCTTACTCAACCGAATACCAACATAACGTATCTTTTTGTATTATGTTATCATGGGTAAATGAGACGAAAAGGCTGTCGTAGGATAACTATAATAAAACATGTAATACCAACTTGGGCCTATAAGACCAAAATGATCACTCGTACACTAAATGTAGGCCGACAAGGCCATATAATCTTTTATGTACGTGACATATGTCTACAAGCCTTTAAGAGTAGATAAATACCATAAAGGTCGGGACAGGGCCCCGCCATACTAAACAATATACGTCTGAATCATACTGACCAAATAAGCAACTCCGGAGCAAATGGAGCGCACCAACATCTTCCGATGAGCTGATAGCCTACTTGGAGAACTCTCAACCTATCTATCGGGAACTGCGGGCATGAAACGCAGCATCCCCATGCAAAAGGAACATCAATACGAATAAAGTACCGAGTATGTAAGGCATGACAGTAGTATATAAAAGACATGAAAGAAACCTGGAGTAAAGAACTCAACCTGAAATTCTGAATAGCTCTGTGAATCATGAAAATTTATAATGTCATGCATGTGTGTATAAATGCCATACCATGCATAGGTATATGCGTACATAATATCATCAAGCCTCTGAGGGCATCCCATCATATCATCTCAGCCACTGTGGGCAAAAACATCAACGTATACCAGCTGATCAGGTGGTGGTGCGTATATAACGCCATAACCTCTTCCCATATCCCATATACATATAATATACGTATATATAATGCCATATGGTCATGGGTCAATGTTCATGTATATATGAATGATATGCATAAGAAGTACGTTAATAAGATTTCTCAAAATGTCATAAGATCACTATAATTTTGATTAATATCATGAAATAAACTTTATCAACTTGCATATTTTTCCGAGACCCATGAATAGATGATAGAATAATAAGACACATGGGGAATTAAGAATATAGAAATTCTTAGTATTTATATGAATAGAGTCATTTATGAAAGTTGCGTATTTGCTCGTTTCATTTGTATCGTACGGATCATGCCAAAAGGAAAAGGAGGGATAAACTTAACATACTTTAACTCCGTTGAGTCCTTAATACCTTCCAAGAAATTCTTCAAACAACTCAACCCAATCTACCACATCATAAGAAGATTCAAAATCAGTGTTGAATAAAGGCTAAGTCCGCAACTTAAACTAGTAGCTCGTTTACGTAAATTTGGGCAGCATCTCCCCTGTAACTAGGCCCTCCTCCAATACCATATACCAACAACAACAAGAACACAACCATAACAACATGTAAGAATAATTTTCAAGCCTTATCTCCATCACAATATACCACAAAACAGCCCACACACTCTAATCACTTAATACATAAAACGATAACCAAAGTAGTGTCAAACAACTAAAAATAAATATAATGCCGAATGACCAGCCCACCATTTCGTCATTATGTGGTGTTTCTCCACACCATTTTTCCTCCAAAACTCCTTTAAATAGTAGAAAAATATACATCCCAAAGGCAACACGAAACAGCCCACAAAACAGTCCACTACAAGTCAAATAACTCGAACTCACGGCTTTCGATCACCGTCTCGTGAGTTCTAATTATTAGGAAACGAATTTATCAATATTCTTGATATTTAAACACTTAAATACAGAAAAATAGAAGTACCTTCCAAAACTCAAACTACAAAGAAAAAGAGAGGCGATATACCGATACTTACGTCATAAGGATCATTTTAATGTTAACGCTTCTTGATTTCGTGCCCGGGATGATAATCTTATTTGAAGATCTTGCAAAGAGCTTAAGAGTAAAGTTAGGGGATGTTATTTGGGTTTGTTCTCTGGAAAAATTGAGAAACAGACGAGATGGGATGTAAATATCCCATTTTCTTAAAAAGTCAAAAAGGTGCTACTTGGCACCCAGTGATTTGCCCTTCTTCTAACGCTTATAATATTTTATTCGGGTATCGTATTAACGAACGGTTAAGAGTGTTGGAAACTAAATTCTAAGACCTTCAATCTGGTTTATAATATGTCTCAAAAAGACCTCATATAGCACACGAAATTTATTTCTCAAAAAGCTCTATTACAACACAAATTCTTAGTCGGTTTTTCCACAACTTTAATCCGATTTTTCCCAAACTTCATATTTTGTATCCCAATATTATATATAGCCATATTATGACTTTAAAATCATTTAAATCATGATTAACAAGTCTCATATTCATCACGTCACCTTGAGACGCACAGGGTGTAACAATCTTCCCCCCTTAGAAACATTCGTCCTCGAATGTTAAAATCCCAGAAATCTATAGAATTTTTGGCAGAGTCTCCTTTGTAACAGTACAACTAAAAACCTGTCACACAATAAACCCAACAATACAAAACCACAAAGGTACACAATCATCAATAACACCAATGGCCTCACACGACCAATAACAATAACTAATATGAGAATCAAGTACCATATACGTACCTAAAGGATGTGATGTCTTAGTTTGATCCTCCTCTGGAAGTGGAAAAATGTGAGGATACCTAGTCTTCATTTCTTCTTCACCTTCCCAAGTCATCTCCTCCACATTATTGTTAATCCAAAGTACTTTAACCGAAGCTACATCCTTAGTTCTTAAAATCTGAATTTGCCTATCTAGTGTAGCAATGTGAGCTTCCTCATATGATAGTTGCTCTGTAATTTGAATATCATCAACTTTAATGACTTTAGAGGGATCTCTAATACACTTACAAAGCATATACACATGAAATACTGGATGTACAGACTCCAATTTGGAAGGCAACTCTAACTCATATGCTATTTGGCCTACTCTGTGTATAATCTTATAAGGTCCAATGTACCGAGGGCTAAGCTTTCCTTTCTTACCAAATCTCATAGTGTCTTTCATCGATGATACCTTTAGGAATACCCGGTCATCTACCTGAAACTCCAAGTCTCGTTGACGATTATCTGCATAGGACTTCTTACGACTTTGAGCTACTAATAGCCTTTCCCGTATAAGCTTAATCTTCTCAACTGCCTGTTGTACCAACTCTGGTCCTACTTAGTTTCCCCAACCTCAAACCATCCGATAGGTGACCTACACTTCCATCCGTAAAGAGCTTCGTATGGACCCATTTGAATGCTGAAATGATAACTATTATTATATGCGAACTCAATAAGTGGAAGATGATCATCCCAGCTACCCCTGAAGTTCATCACACAAGCGCGTAGCATATCTTCCAGTGTCTGAATAGTACGTTCAACATGGTCGTCTGTTTGGGGATGAAATGTCGTACTAAGACTTACCGGAGTCCCCAATCCTTTTTGGAAGGACCTCCATAAATTAGTTGTAAACTGAGCACCTCTATCTGAGATAATAGATATAGGGACACCATGAAGTCATACTATCTCCCTAATGTAAAGTCTTGCATAATCCTCTGCTGAATAAGTAGTTCTGACAGACAGAAAATGGGCTGATTTTGTAAGTCTATCGACAATAACCCATATAGAACCGAACTTACATTGGGTACGAGGTAAGCCTATGATTAAATACATATTAATCACTTCCCATTTCCAAGTCGGAATATCTATAGCCTGTAATAATTCACCGGGTTTTTGATGCTCAATCTTAACCTGCTGACAATTAGGGAACTGAGCAACAAACTTTGCTATATCCTTCTTCATTCCGTCCCACCAGTATATTCCCCTGATATCATGATACATCTTTGTCGCTCCTGCATGAATAGAATAACGAGAATAGTGAGCTTCTCCAATAACCTGCTGACGCAACCCTGGCACATTAGAACACATAATCGACCTTGATATCTGAGGACTCCATCTCCTGTAATCTCAAATGGTGTATTCTCCTTTTGAGGGGATGTATCTCTGTAATGAGCTATCACAAGATCCTCATACTGGCGCTCCTTCACTTCAGTTACTAAAGAGGATGTTGTCATGTCCTGAATATTAACTCCGGTATCACCTGAGTCCAGTAATTGACCTCCAAGACTAGCTAGTTGATGAATCTCATGGGCTATCCCACACTTCTCTGGCTGTAAATATGACAGGCTACCCATAAATCTATGGTTGAGGGCGTCAGTTACTACATTCGCCTTTCCTGGATGGTATAAAATATCAACATCATAGTTTTTTAGTAGCTCCAACCATCGCCTTTGGCGTAAATTCAATTCCTTTTGATGAAGGTATATTGAAGGCTCTTATGATCCGTATATATATATATATAAACATAAATGCCATACAAATAGTGCCCTCACATCTTTAGTGCATGAATCATTGTGGCTAACTCTAAATCGTGGGTCAGATAATTCTTCTCATACTTTCTTAGTTGCCTTTAAACATAAGCGATTACTTTTCGTGGCTGTTCTGCCACTTTTTGAATGAATACATGGCTTATCTCATTACCCACAAATACTAGAATTTTCTGTATCTCATATGATCTCAAATATCATCTTTTGATTTTTTTTTTCTTCCCGTTCATTAGTCACGATATGTGGCACTTTCTTATGGAGTGCATACAATGTTGTTGTGAGACTGTTGTTGCAAGACCATTTCTTCCTTATGTAACTATGCTTAAGTTGAAGCTTTCTTCCTTATTCCCTCAGCTAGTCTTTCTTTGTAGTAGTTAAGAGAGACCCTTTGACTCATGTAAAGCTGCGAGCTTATTACCTCGTATACCCGAAAGAATTTTGACATTCTTACTCGCCTATAATTATCTTTAATTACTTACCTCCGCGCCCTTGTGCTCGTAAGGTTGATTCTGAACTGCAATTTTTGACAGTCTTCTTAGTGGCACCGTTTTTTTGTTTTTCTGTAACACTTATACGATACCTTTAACAATCCCAACTCCTATCTAAATATTTCTCAAGGATTATGATGTCATCATATTTGTGAGACTGAATTCCCTATGTTGTGTTTCACTATGTTTATCTTGCACAACCTGCTAATTTGTCTATATCCTCTTGTTTAGCCATGGCTAGGCTCTTCCTGAATCAACTACTAACTACACGTTAGTCCATTCTCATATCTATATTATGTGTAATCTTTCTTGGGTTATATCCTTTGTCTTAACGTATCCCGCACACTGGCTCCTTATGTATCCAGTGTTCATTTACACTTATTTATTAATAACATCTAGTGATGGAAGCCCTATTGCCTCTCCCCGTCGTCATGCTTACATAATGTTTTGGAGTCGTATCCGTAGGATCTGAATAAATACAATCTCATTCCTTTCGCCTTTCTACCACATTCTTCCTTTACTATTCCATAGTTACCTTAACCACATAGCTCCTACTTAATACCATATCACACCATCTTCCCCCTTTAGGGGAGTACTAACATTTAATGTTATGAAGATTTACCTATAAATGTTTTACCTCTTCATCTTTGGCGTCATTTCACATTTCCATGGACTTTCACTTGCCTTGTGGTAACCCTTCTATACCAGGGATAATTTAATTTCATACATTCAAAGGTGACACCTAGTGTAACTGGCACACTTAATCCCTTAAGCTTAACTCTGCTTACAACGCTTGTTTAAGGGAAGCGTCTTCCTGAATGACCTTTAAAGGTTATTCTTCTGTTGTCCATTCAATTATCGCCGGAACGCGATCTCTGAAATTCTCACGATGTCAACTATTATCAAATCCTTTGGTCCCGAATTCATGTTCAGTTTTTCTTATTCACTAGCCCATACTAATTTATATTACTCCGGAGGTCTAACTTTTCCTTCTGGTAATCACGTATAAGTCACCAACTCATTTCTCGAAATGGGGACATGACTTTATGGCTTATACTCTTTTATTGTCTCAAGGCCTGTAACTTCTTGTCTTTTCCTTCACTTGACTATAGAATCTTTAGTCCTGTCATATTTTGATTTACCATTATCATTTATTTATCACATCTTACTCATAATGCTTCACTTACTTTCTTCTTCTTCTCCTACTAATATTTCTGTCTATCACCTTATTATGAAAACTTCTTCAAAATATTCTTTCACTTTTAGCCCCCCTTGATTCAATTCACTGACTCTTCGGGTCACCTAACTCTCTCTCTTTACTAGGGACGGGAGCCATACAAAGGTACATATTTATCCCTTTTAGGATTTCAATGTCAATCTTCTGAAATTTCTGAACATTCTAGTATTCATATCTGATTGTACTATTCTAGAGTGCACCATCTGAGTGTCTCACAAGGAGAACCATTACCACGTTTGCAATATCCCTCGGAAATATGAGCTAATGATAACAATCCATCCACAATTTTGGGTTACTCTAACTTCAGCTGGATGTTGATATCCCATCCTTCTCTTAAATTATATCTGTTAGCTCCCACAGAGCACAACTGGAATGGGTGTTGCCATGTGAATATATCTTTGTTATTGTTTAAAGTAACTCAAAATGCTTATATTTCTCTGCTTGAATTGTAAATACAGATAATCTTTACTAACTGGGTACCTCGTATCCTTCTTCACCTAGCTTCTTTTACTTGTTGAAACTTGTATCTACCTTTTGATTCTCTCATTGATTTTTACCATAAGGGTAGATAGATATTTATGCCTTAGGGCTCCTTATCAAGAAACTCACACGTCATAGTACACACATAATCTACTGAAGACCCTGCATTTACTCTCATAAGCATGACGCAAAATCGAGTTCTTCTGACTCAACTCTTCCACAACCACATTCAATCTCTTACCAACTGTCATTTTGGATGTAGATGTCATTGTATAACGAATAAAATAGAATTTAAGAGTTTGAATTTCTTACAACTGAGCTCTACCACACGATCTAGAGTAAGAAGAAAGAGTGGCAGTCATAAATGCCTTGTAGCCTCCTGCTTATAAGTGTGGTGCACAACACACCCATAAATAAGACTCACTAGACACGGCTTGTAGACTCTCTAGGACAGAACTGCTCTAATACCACTTCTCTCACGACCCAAAACGATGGGCTGTGATGGGCACCCGGTACCTTACTCAACTGAATACCAACATAACGTATCTTTTTGTATCATGTCATCATGGGTAAATGAGATGAAAAGGCTGTCATAGGATAACTATAATAAAACATGTAATACCAACTTGGGCCTATAAGACCAAAATGATCACTCGTACACTAAACGTAGGCCGACAAGGCCATACAATCTTTTACGTACATGGAATATGTCTATAAGCCTATAAGAGTAGATAAATACTATAAAGGTCGGGACAGGGCCCCGACATACTAAACAATACACGTCTGAATCATACTGACCAAATAAGCAACTCCGGAGCAAATGGAGCGCACCAACATCTTCCAATGAGCTGATAGTCTACTTAGAGAACTCTCAACCTGTCTATCGGGACCTGCGGGCATGAAACACAGTGTCCCCAGGCAAAAGGGACATCAGTACAAATAAAGTACAGAGTATGTAAGGCATGACAGTAGTATATAAAAGACATGAAAGAAACCTGGAGTAAAGAACTTAACCTGAAATTCTGAATAGCTCTGTGAATCATAAAAATATATAATGTCATGCATGTGCGTATAAATGCCATACCATGCATAGGTATATGCGTACATAACATCATCAAGCCTTTGAGGGCATCCCATCATATCATCTCAGCCGTTGTGGGCAAAATCATCAACGTATACCAGCTGATCAGGTGGTGGTGCGTATATAATGCCATAACCTCTTCCCATATCCCATATACATATAATATACATGTATATAACGTCATATGGTCAGAGGTCAATGTACATGTATACATGAATGAAATGCATAAGAAGTACGTTAATAAGATTTCTCAAAATGTCATAAGATCACTATGATTTTGATTAATATCATGAAATAAACTTTATCAACTTGTGTATTATTTTGAGACCCATGAACAGATGATAGAACAATAAGACACATGGGGAATCAAGAGTATAGATATTCCTAGTATTTCTATGAATAGAGTCATTTATGAAAGTTGCGTATTTGCTCGTTTCGTTTGTATCGTACGGATCATGCCAAAAGGAAAGGAGAGATAGCCTTAACATACCTTAACTCCGTTGAGTTCTTAATACCTTCTAAGAAATTCTTCAAACAACTCAACCCAATCTACCACATCATAAGGAGATTCAAAATCAGTGTTGAGTAAAGGCTAAGTCCGCAACTTAAACTAGTAGCTCGTTTACGTAAATTTGGGCAGCATCTCCCCGGTCACTAGGCCCTCCTCCAATACCATATACCAACAACAACGAGAACACAACAATAACAACATGTAAGTATCATTTTCAAGCCTTATCTCCATCACCATATACCACAAAATAACCCACACGCCTTAATCACTTAATACATAAAACGACAACCAAAGTAGTGTCAAACAACTAAAAATAAATGTAACGATGAATGACTAGCCCACCATTCCGTCATTATGTGATGTTTCTCCACATCATTTGTCCACCAAAACTCCATTAAATAGTAGAAAAATATATATTCCAAAGGCAACACGAAACAGCCCACAAAACAGTCCACTACAAGTCAAATAACTCGAACTCACGGCTTCCGATCACCGTCCCGTGAATTCTAACTATTAGGAAACGAATTTATCAATATTTTTGATATTTAAACACTTAAATACAGAAAGTACATATTTTTTTAACTATGAAGTACCTTCCAAAACTCAAACTACAAAGAAAAAGAGAGGCGATATAGCGATACTTACGTCATAGGGATCGTTTTAATGTTAACGCTTCTTGATTTCGTGCCTGGGATAATAATCTTGTTTGAAGATCTTGAAAAGAGCTTAAGAGTAAAGTTAGGGGGGGGGGGTGTTATTTGGGTTTGTTATCTGGAAAAATGGAGAAACAGATGAGATGGGATGTAAATATCCCATTTTCTTAAAAAGTCAAAAGGGTGCTACTTGGCACCCTATGATTTGCCCTTATTCTAACGCTTATAATTTTTTATCCGGGTATCGTATTAATGAATGCTTATAAATGTTGGAAACTACATTCCAAGACCTTCAATCTGGTATATAATATGTATCAAAAAGACCTCATATAGCACACGAAATATATTTCTCAAAAAGCTCTATTACAACACAAATCCTTAGTCGGTTTTTTCGCAACTTTAATCCAATTTTTTTCAAACTTCATATTTTCTATCCCAAGCCATATTATGACTTTAAAATAATTTAAATCATGATTAACAAGTCTCATATTCATCACGTCACCTTGAGAAGCACAGGATGTAACAATAAGATTACATGCTTAGAAATCACCTATGTGAGTGTGAAGTGTAAGCCCCTTCAGGGGGAATGAAAGTAAAGGCCCATTCTCTAAGAACTCATAAAATCAGGCGGTGTTCATGGCTGAAACGAACACAACCGTGAGAACCATAGATGGTTAAAGATTGATTGTGTGACTTATATTGTTTAGGTATACAACAAAGCTCGACGGTTTAAAGATATCAAATCTACCAATTGACCAAGTATATCCGATATAAGTTCACTACGGAAAGTTTAAAGGGAAACCTACTTATCCACATGTAATTAATTCTTGAATGTGAAACACACACGCGCCCGTGCATTCCTTTATTTTATAGCCATTCCCCATTCATGTGGGGGATTGTTGGGATTTTAAGCTTGTGTTGCTTAAAGAGGGTGAATGAAAAATGGAGGGAAAATAAAATATTTGAGTTTTTCTCTTTGGCAGAGGGACATTGTCCCATATTGGAGGAAGAAAAGACTTTTGATGGGTATATATACGATTGATCTTCTTCTAGCTCTTAAAGAGTAAAGAAGAAGGAAAGCATTGCACCGTCGTCGTCGCTCGCTCGGCTCGGCTTCGGCTTCGGCTTTGGCTTCGGCTTCGGATTTGGATTCGGAAGATTGATTGATTAATCTTTTTGGACAAAATTTATTTCAATTATTTAATTAATTAACAAAAATTCAATCTGGAATAACCCATGACCCGCGACTCGCTCCGGTCCGGTCCGTTTTCTTTCCCATATTATTTTAAATCCGCTTTCCTGCAATATTTCTTCCCACCTGTTCCAACAGCTATGGTTGTTTCTGAAAGGTTGCAAACCTTTTCAGAAATAATGTCAAATTATTTATAAATATGCCTTGAATCCCAGAATCTTTACTTACGAAATTTTCTGATCTTCTTCTTCTTCTTCTGCACAAAAATTCCAGTGTGTTTTACAACCTTCAAGTGGTTCACTGTTCATCGGCATTTTTGGCGCCAACACTCCGGTGAGTTAAATCGTTCTATCCTGGGAGGATATATTCCAGTACCTCGGGTACTTGAGGGGAATAATTTTCTTAAGGACACATTGTGTATTCAGTGGGCTCGATTTATTCCAAAATTATTTTTCAGATATTATTTTGACATACTGTTTCTACTGACTTTCTGTTTTTGTTTATATTTCAGAAAGTTTATTGTTTTTAATATTTATTACAGTAATACATATTCATAACAGAAGTCACTCTTTCATTTCTCAATCGATCATCCCTCTTCATCTTAAGAACAAATGTCTTCATTCTTCTTCTTATTTCCAGCTCTCAATCTAATTGTTGCTTATGATAAATACTTGAATTTATACATGGTACCAGAGCAGTATAATCCATTCACTTCCGCAAATCTTAAGTTCTTGAAAAGTTTTTCATTCTGTCAAAATATTCTTCAAGTCTTGAAGAATTCTGAGAATATGCATTCTAGCAATTTGTGTTGAAACAAGTGTAGTATTGGTTAGTTGAGTTCTGGAAAGTAGTTCAATCTTTGAAAAGTGACAATCGAAAGTTCAGAAAATCTGGGAAACCATAAATGGAACCTGACCATCTGTTATACAAATCGACGCAAATGCAACTCAATCTACACCTGGAACAATTCCAGTCATGGATCATAATCACCCCTTGTATCTACATTCAACTGATGTGAGTCGCATTTTCCTTATCTCTTTACAATTAATTGGTTCAGAAAATTATTCTCTGTGGAGCAATATATCAGAATAACCCTGCTAGGAAGAAAAACGTTGGGATTTGTTGATGGATCTTGAAAAAAAGAAAGGTTTAGAGAAGAATGTTGGTACCAGTGGGAAAGGTTTAATACTATAGTTCAATCTTGGATAATGAACATTGTGTTTAATAATCTTTTGGGGGGAATGGTATATACAGAAAGTGATCGAGATGTTTGGGAAGATCTGAAAGAAAGGTTTGATAAGGTAGATGGTTCAAGATCTTTCGGTCTACATCAAGAAATTGTAAGAATGACTCAAGGAACAACTTCTGTAGCAGCTTATTTCACAAAGTTGAAAGAGATGTGGGTAGAACTAGAGGCATTAGTACCACTACCAGGACACAAATGTGATAAATCAAGAGAGTTTGTAGCCTATCTTCAACGACAAAAACTGTATCAATTTCTAATGGGGCTAAATGATAACTACCTACAAGATAGAAGTCAAATTCTTCTGATGACTCCATTGCCCTCACTAAATCAGGCATATGCTATGATAATTAGTGATGAATCACAAAAGGCAATAGAGACAACCTCTATCTCAGTTGTTTTATTAGGTATTATGCCCACTCTTGGTCCTACTACAATGTACTCTAAGACAGGATATCAAAATCAGAAGTTCAGGAAAAATAATAACATGTATTGTGGTCACTGCAAGATGAGAAATCACACCAGAGAAAATTGCTATAAACTGAGAGGATATTCTAAGAGTCTAAGTTCAAGAGAAAAGGAGGACCAGGAGGGTCATCTGCTGCTTACAATGTGTTTTCATAAGAAACAAGTGATCGGTTGACACAGATTGATAATCAAAGGAAAAATAAAGCCAACAAAGTTCACTACATAGACACACCTTCACAAATGGCTCTAATGAATCAGTTACCAGGGCGGATAACTCAAACTGGGGCATGTTCTTTCACTCAGACTCAATATAAACAGATTGTTCAAATGCTTAATCAAAACCAACAGCAAAGTGCAAATTCACACACTGGCTCCCAGCTAATGTAGTAGGTAAAGAAACATGTATTAGCAGTAGTAAAGCAATGCTAGTGTCAAAAATTCTTAGAGATTGGATCATTGACACTGGTGCCACAAATCATATGGTTTCTGATATAAACATGCTAAACAAAGCCTCTCCATTAAAAGTACAAATTCAAAAAATGTGTCGTTACCAAATGGTGATGTATCACAAGTAACTCATATTGGTTCAAGCATAATTTTTGATAACAGTACTTTAACTAATGTATTTCTACTATCTCAAGTCAAGTATAACATTATGTTAGTATCACAGGCAACAAAATGGTTGAATTGTATAGCTTCTTTTTATTCTAACTTTTGTGTGTTTCAGGATCTTTGCAGTGGCAAGGTGAAGGAGATTGGTAAGGCGTGTGATGGCCTATATATATTAATAAACTAGTCTACTAGAAGGCTTGGAGAAATCAACTTAAATATGCATCAAGCTACTACAATTAGTGAAGAAGAAATAAAACTATGGCATATGAGATTTTGGCCATGTATCTAGTACAAATTTAAATAAAATACTACTTGCTAATAATCAGGTTATAGTAGACACTCTCAAAAAATGTAGTATATGTCCATATGCAAAACAATATAGACTACCTTTTCTACTAGCTTAAGTAAAAGCACTGCTAGGTTTGATCTTGTTCACATGGATGTATTGGGACCTTACAAAGTTTAAAATTTTGATGGGAATAAATACTTTCTAACTATAGTTGATGATTTCATTAGAATGACATGGGTCTATCTGTTAAAATTAAAATCTAATGCTTGTAATGTCATTCCATTCTTTCTGAAATATGTTCAAAGTCAATTTAATATCATGGTTAAAAATGTTAGATTAGACAATGGCACTGAGTTTCTTAATGATGTATGCAACAATATATATTCAAACAATTAGGTATAATACATCAAAGATCATGTGCTTATAAACCCTTGCAAAATGGCATAGCAGAAGAAAATTATAGACATATTCTAGAAATAATAAGAACAATTAAATTTCAAGCAAATATCCTCTGAAATTTTGGGGACTTATATTCAAACTGCGATAAAATTGATTAATAGACTGCCTTCATCCGTGATTAAAATATCTCCATATGAAAAAAGGTACAACATGAAATTTTCTCTTAGTAATTTAAGAATAATAGGATGCTTTTGTTATGCTAAGAACATTGTTAAAACTAATAAGCTTCAGCCAATGACAAGATCAACTGTCCTAATGGAAACTCAGAGGTACAAAAAGGTTATATTCTCTATGATCTTAATAACACGTGTTTTTTTGTAAACAGGGATGTTAGTTTCAGGGAAGATGAATTTTCATTCAAGTGAAATACTGTTGAGATTCCAATATTTACAAACAATATGACCGAGATGTCTCAAGTAGATGAACACAATTTACCGGTTCTAGAACTACATGAGGCTTCTGACAAACATCAGGGTTCGAGTGGGAACAATGAGGCAGCCCAACAACCATTAGCTACCAATCCACCAACAACTCAGCCTACTCCAGAAACACAACCTGTGTTCCAATGTCAGACTAAGCTAGAAACACAACATGTGCTCCAATCCACTATAGCACCACCATCTCAATCACTGCCTATTTAACTTGTGTGAAAATCAAAGCCAATAGCTGAACCTACTAGAAAGTCAACAGAACTTCAAAGCCACCTATATGAAAAAAGAATTTCATATCACTTAGTCTACATGACTATACTACCTATCCAATCACATACTTTATTTCCTATGATCACATCTCACCAAAATACAATGCCTTCCTATCAGTTTTTTCATCTATCACATAACCTCAATCCTATGCTGAGGCAGCTCGAGATCCAAATTGGATTGAGGCTATGCATGCAGAGATTAATGCCTTGCAGGATAATAACATATGGGAGATAGTGAGTTTACCAAAAGGAAAGAAACCATTTGGATGCAAGTGGATATACAAGGTAAAATATAAGGCCACATGTGAAGTAGAAAGATTTAAGGCAAGACTAGTAGCAAAAGGCTACAGTCTACAAGGAGGCATATACTACCAGGAGACTTTTTCTCCTATAGTTAAGATGGTGACACT
This sequence comes from Nicotiana tomentosiformis, assembly GCF_000390325.3. Lineage (NCBI taxonomy): Eukaryota > Viridiplantae > Streptophyta > Magnoliopsida > Solanales > Solanaceae > Nicotiana > Nicotiana tomentosiformis. The sequence continues at coordinate 22,071,423 of NC_090814.1, read as the reverse complement.
CAGATCAATATTGTCTATAGAAGCTGCAAGAAGTTGATAAATACACCAAATGGATGTGTATAATGCCTTCTTATAAGGAGACTTGATGAAATTTACATGGAACTGCCTCAGGGATTTCAGAGTCAGGGGAGACTAAAGTATGTAGACTCATAAAATTCCTCTATGGATTAAAACAAGCACCAAGATAGTGGAATACTAAATTGACAGAGGCATTATTGAATTTCCAGTTCATTCAGAACCAATTTGATCACTCTCTATTCATTAAAAAGACAAACCTAGGTCCAATATTTGCGTGTACGAGCTAGCCATCAACAGACGTTGGTCACTTTCGTGATAAGGCGCTTAAAAGGATTCTGGATTCTATATATTTTGGGAACTAAAAGAGTGGTTGGTTGAAGAGAAGCCAGAAAATCCATCCCCTCACTCTCCTTTCCCTAATATGAACCTTGAGTCATCAAAGTCTTTCTGACTCGGCCTGGCCCGATCGCCCTACACGACTAGCGCTTCCCTCTTTCCCTCCCTTTAATGAAGGACCCTCGCACCGCTTCCTATTCATTTGTGGTCTGGATTCGAGGGACCTAAAGAGCATGATGATTCGATTTCCTTGAACCTAGCCCTCTTTTGGGACACATGCATTGAAAGGGAGGATAGAAATGCCTATAGATAAGGTAGGCGAGGGTAGCTTGCCGTCAAAAGGCGCGACAAAGGTACTACAATGATCCTTATTTATGTCGATGACATGTTGATAACACGTGATATGTTGGATCTCATAGAAGACACAAAGAATGCACTACATATTTACATTATTTTGATGCCAAAAAAATTCACACTATCATTATGGTGTAACTTGTTATAGCGGATTAATACTTTATTAATTTTATCAAATTATAATTATCAATTAATACTTAATTATAATATAAATGATCTCTAAAATGCTAAGATTTCTTTTTGTTTTTTTTTCCTTTTTGAGCATAGGTAGCGAAGAAAACGGGAAAAGAAAGGAAATTAAGTGAAAGAAGTGAAGCAAAAGAAGGAAAAGAAGAGGAAACTTGCTGCAGTTTGGCTGACAAAAAACAATGATGCTTTATATCCACTGTCAAAGCAATGGGCAGCATGCTTTTTTATTCTTCACGCCTAAGAAGGAAAGTTCATCATGCTAGTACTAAAGTTTATCTGACCTCCAAACCGCAATTTTAAAAGAAAAACATGAACTTTTTTTAATATATCAACGTGGATGGAAAGAGTGCCAGCTTAAATTATCTGATTCTAATATAGTTTGAATAATATTTTGTGTTAAATTTGAAAAATAGATAACTTCTAATTTTTTTTTTTTGCAGCAGTATTAGTACCAAGATCCAATATCCTGCCAACCCAACCAGATTTGGTGGATTCGAATGGTGTTCTTTCCCTCTGTTTTTTTTTTTAATAATTGGAATGGTGTTTTGTGTTGTTATGGTGGAATTGTTGATGGTTAATGTATTTTTTTGGTGGTAGTGCAGCAGAGGTTGTGCGATTTTTTTTTTTTTTTTGAGATGGTGTATATATATATATGTATATTACCTTGTATTTTGTGTTTATCCCTCGTGTATATATGTGTATCCATATATACTTGTATATGATATATTAAGATATATATACATGTGTCGCGGTGAATATTTCTAACTCGATTTCTTGACTCAAAATCCGTCCAAATTATCTCTAATTTTCCTTAAATTTTGTATATTTTTCGTCTTTAAGTTTTTTTTTACGAATTCCACCCATACCTGGATCTTTTGAAGGTTATATACCAATGATAAATTTTTGTCTGCCAAAATTGATAAATGATATTCTATGCCTAAATAGAGGTAAATATTTTATTTTTCTTACACGTCTATAAAGTTTTTTTTTATAACATATTGCCTTATTTTGCTGTGAAATTTTGTGAGAGAAGTCTAATTCCTATTTATCGATCAATTTTTTTTTTTTTTTTTTTTGAAACTTAGCAAAACATAATTATCTTATACTTCTAAAATGAATTATAGATACGGAAAAGGGGAAAAGCTAGTGATTTTGTTGTTTGCTTTTGTCCTCCTGCATCTTGCCCTTCTCTTTTTCTTGTTCTAGCTTTAATTTTGCTTTTCCTTTGTAATTATATATTTAGAAAAGGAAAAGAAACGGGTTGGGACAGCAATAGATGCTTATGTCATCAACAAAATCTCAATATATCAATTATCTAGTCAAATGCATTGCAAAGGAGAAAGTGAAAGAAGTTGGTTGTACGTCCGAAAATTCTAATTCAAACAAAAGCAGCCCCACCTACTTCTTCTAGTGGAACACTTATACGCTTTTTGGGGGAATTATAATAACTTCTGACTTTATGAATACGAAAGAAACAAAGGAAAAATAGCCACTCCACTAATCACTCGGAATCAAATTTCCTCTATGTAAACTCACACGTTTATTTTTCTTAAACAATGATATATCAGATTAATCTGATTGGGAATCCATGCACAAAGAATAGAAAATGGCTGCAAATGTCAAATAAATAGAATTTGACGGATTCGTAATTAAAAATCAATTGAAATAAAACTACATTATTTATTTTAAATTTAAATTAACATAAGGATCCTAGCGCCAGTTGCTTTATTAAGTAATTCTCGGATGGCCAGCTCATCGGTAAATGAAATATTTTCTAGAGCCTATGAAGCCATAGAAAAAATGACATTGTATAGTCACTCTCAAAATAATAGTCGAAAAATATATACATTTTTGTATGTTATATACAAATTTTATATATTTTGTCGGCTACCGAATATAAATAATTTCTGGCGCGGGCTAAAAATGGTAATACCCGAATGCATACCATCAAAAATGTTGACCGCACTCTTCCTGGTGTTTTCACCAATTTATCCAAAAACATCCTAATTCATGAAACATTAAAATAAAATAGGAGAAATCGCTATTCTCGTCGGCCATCATCAAAACAAATTTCTAAGAAACAATTTGTCAATGAAAAGTTGCCAAATATCTTAGAAATTTTTAATGTGTGTACGTCGAAAAATTCAGATACGTTTTGTTATCTGAAAAGTAAATAACAAAAGATTCAATCCTGCACTAACTTATTCAAATTAAACAAAACTGTTAGCTCAATGGAAAGAACATCACTTGAAACCGTACTGGTTGGTTCGGATTTTCTAATTATCAAACCAAACCAATTGTATCGGGTTATTAAATCTAAATACCAAACCAAACCAATAAAAGTCGGGCTTTTAAATCTTGAATTTTTCGAATTTTCGGGTTTTTTCGGGTTCATAAAGTCTTCATAGCACAAAACGTAAAATTTGTGCTCCAAATATTTCTTTAATCCTAGTAAGACAGAACTATATAATGTGTTTTTCAATAAAATAACATAAATATGAGATGTGTCATGGCATTGTACTAAAATATTCAACAATAAAGATAATAAAATTGCATAATTAATAAGCCATAATTAGGTACCAATGTAATGGCAGTGCAGTTTATGGCTTTATATAGCTTTCCAGTAGTGAAGAAATCCTCAATTGCCCTTGCTACATCCCTTTCGATCATTGACCATGCTCTTTTGAAGAAACAAGAATTATATACATCCACTCGTGGGGCTTTATCTTCATGGATTGCACACAGTGCTGCAAATATTTCTTCCCATGTCACTTCCACACATAAGCTCAAATGTTGTTCATGAGTGAGCTTAGGTCCATTCTTCATGGTTTCTTTGTTGATAGCAGGCAAAGATGCATCAGCAGTTCCCATCAAGCTCTTATAGAAATTAACTATCTCTTCCTTAACACTAGTGGGAGTAGCCAGTTTTACTCCATCCTCAGTGTAGATCTCTAGTATCTGCTTTCTTTGACTTCTCTCTTTCATGACAGCAGAGAAGTACTTAGTATTAGCATCTCCTAGCTTGATCCATTTCACTCTAGCCTTCTTTTTGAGGATACTTTCCTCAATAAGTGACTATTTCTCCAAGTTCTGTAGGATAGTCTTCTCTTGTAACAACAGGGAGTCCGAATATCGTAGCCTCATTTCCTCCTGAACTTGAATAAGGTCAGCCCTAGCATTGTCAATTCTCTCAGCAATGCATTTATACTCAGTAGTATTAAGGCTTTTGAAAAGGAGTTTTAGAGCTTTCAGTTTCTTCCATATGTTCTCCATTTGGTCATCAACTTCCTTTCTTCTCCACAGAGTGCCAACAATTGTATCAAACTCATCATGAGAAGCCCATACATTAAAAAACCTAAAGGGAGTTTTAATGTTAAGGTTCACAGTTTCTATATTGACAAGCATTGGTGAGTGGTCAGAGATTAAAGGTGTATCATATTCTGTGTGCACATGTCCCCAGTTCATTATCCAACTATCATTGTCAAAGATCCTATCAATTCTGCTCACATTCCTTTCTGCCTCTTGTTGATTATTGGTCCAGGTATAGTAGTCTCCTTTCCATGGTAGCTCATTCAGTAGCAGATTGTATATGTAATCAGAAAAGTCAGTTATTTCATTCAGTGTCACATGGTTGCCAGACATCCTGTCTTGTGTATATAACATGGTATTAAAATCACCCTCTATCATCCATGGTTTGTTTGTTTGTGCAGAGATATCAGCCAAACTTGTCCATAGTTTCTTTTTTTGATCAATTGTATTAAAGCCATATACCAAAGTTAGATATGATTCAAATTCATCCAATCTGCCTTTAACTAGGTAGTGTATAATCTGAGCCTCTACTCTTTCAACATCAACATTATACACATTTGGATCCCATGTGAACCATATTCTGCCATTCATAGCTTTCTGATAGTTACACTGCAGAGCCCATTCTGGTAATATGTTTTTATAAACTCTCTTCACATTTGGTTCTTTGACTCTTGTCTCAAGCAATCTAGCTAGTTTAATATGTTTACTCTTCAGGTATGTTATTAGCTCTTTCTGCTTGTATCTCTTATTTACACCCCTAACATTCCACACCAACCAAGTCATTGAGATAGAGAGAGGGGGGCCTACTTTCTGTTGTAGGCAGGTTATTATTACTCCTTAATCCACCTGTTACCTCTGAAGTTCTAGTGTTCCTCTGTATGCTAGCTGCCAGAGCTGAAAATTCTCTGGGACAACTAAGCTCAGGGCTTTTATGCTCTTGCTCCTCCACTCTGATGTTTTCCTTAGCAGGTTCCTTAATTCTCATATGGTCCTCCCTGATAATAAATGTCATCTGCCTTTGACTAGTTTCTTGTTGATAGTGCTCATCAGCTGAAGGTTTGGTAGTCACCATAACCTCAGCTGCCTTATCAGTCTTGTCACCAGCTGCTTTTGTTCTCCACTCCTACTTTTAATGTCCACCATTTGTATGTGTTGGCTGAGTATTTTCTCTTGGTCCTCTCCTTCTCCTTGGCTGCATATAGGCCTGGTTCTCAAGTTCTTTTTGCTTGCAGCAATGTCCTATTTTTAGGCAAACCTCACAGAATTTTGGTTTTCAATCATATTCAATCGATTGTTCAAATTGTCTTCCATCTGGTTCCCATACTAAGACACTAGTAGGAAGAGGCCTTGTAACATTTATTTCAATGAGCATATGAGCATAGGAAATCCTTGTCTGTTTTGAGGTACACTCATCAGCATACATTGGTTTTTCTATTGCACTAGCAATCCTACTCAGTGATTTACCTCCCCAATAACTCATGGATAGATTTGGCAATACCACCCACAAGGGTATTTTCTGTAGGAACTCCTTTTGTGAAATCAAAATTAACAGTCCACGACTTCAATATCATTGGTTTGTTATTGATTGTATAAGGACCAGAATATAAGATTTCCTACATATCACTTGTAGACTAAAATTTGATAACATAATATCCTTCCTCATGGTAAAACACCTCTGGTTCAGCCACTCGATTCCAACTCTGTTTCACAAACCTATACATATAGTTATACCCCAACCTCTCTCTAATTACATACACAATCAATGCACTCTTCCATTTTTGGATTTCTCTATCAACATCATCCTTTCCAGTTGAACTACAACTTTCCCCTCAACAATTGTAGGAGGAATGTAATCTAATTTTAAACCGTTTTCAGAGCTATGATTACCTGCAAAGAGGGATGTCCACGCAATTGGCTTTTTCTTATTCTCACTTGTTGGTTCCAGATATGGGATGCCCTTACTTGTACTCGCCTGATCTGTTGTCTTCACTGGTGTAATCTCCTTTTGCACGCTTAGAAATGGACTAGTGCTCAGATCCATCCTCTTAGCTGTGTGCTGCACACTTAATTCCACTTATTTCTGCTTCAAATTTGGCACTGAAATAGGAGTAGTCACCGATTGTGTCTCTTTTGATTTTTCCAGATACATGTGAGCTTCAACTGCTTTACCTATAGTAGTTGAAGGTTGAAACCTAGGTCACCCACGAGCTCGACCTCTTCCCCTAGCGTAACCAATCCTACAACAATAAGATATTTCAGACCTATTGTATGCTGCTCAGTATTATATAAGATCATCTCAAAGGTGCTCGCAAATAGACTACAGAAAGTTATACCTAACATCATTAGTGAGGCACAAGTTGGTTTCATTCCTAGGAAAAAGATTGCAGACAACATCATCTTGGCTCATGAGCTTGTCAAAGCTTACACAAGGAAGAACACTTCCCCTAGATGCATGATCAAAGTATACCTCACCAAGGCCTATGATTTTGTGGAGTGGATCTTTCTAGAGTAGGTCATGATTGAGCTAGTATTCCCTAGAAGATTTCAAGATTGGGTCATAACCTGTGTTAAGACTGTGAGCTACTCAATTGTGGTGAATGGAGAGCCTACAATGCCTTTCCCAGGAGCTAAAAGACTGAGGAAAGATGATCCCATTTCACCTTTCCTATTTGCAATTGTAGTGGAGTATTTGAGTAGAAGCCTTAAAGGATTTCAAAAGGAGAAGGAGTATAAATATCACTCTAGATGTTCAAAGCTAGGTATTACACACCTCAGTTTTGCTGATGATTTGCTCTTATTTGCAAGAGGTGATATAACTTATATTACCCGGCTTCAACAATGCCTAAACCAATTTTATAGAGTCCCAGGTCTACAAGCTAATAAGACTAAGAGTTCTATATACTATAGAGGTGTTACACAAGCAGTGCAAGATGAAATGCAACTAAGATTTGGTTACACCAGAGGAGAACTTTCAGTTAAATACTTAGGAGTGCCTTTATCAACTAAGAAGATGTCCCTAGCTCAATAGCAACCTTTAATAGAGAAAATGGTAGCTAGAATCTCCTCATGGACAACAAAAAAATTATCGTATGCAAGAAGGATCCAACTAGTGCAATCAGTCCTGTTTGGTATACAAGCTTACTGGTCACAACTGTTCTTAATCCCAAGCAAAGTTCTCAAAACAATAGAGGCTTAATGTAGGAGTTATGTATGGTCTGGATCTAATGTTATCACAACAAGATCACTGGTGGCTTGGGAGAAAATGTGTACACCTAAGAGTGCAGGGGGCTAAATCTCATCAACCTGAAATTATGGAATGAGGTTGTAGCTGTTAAAATTCACTGGGATCTTGTACATAAGGTGGATAAGATATGGATTAGGTGGATTCACTCATACTATATAAAAATTAACAGATAGATAACATGCCAATTCCTCAACATGCCTTTTGGCTCGTCAGGAAGCTGATTGGGGCAAAGGAGATATGGGACCTCAGGCAGACAATGGCTCAAGGAAAATGCAGCATGATCAGACAACTATACCACCAGATACTTGGGCAATTACCTAGAGAGGAATGAAAGGCATTTATGTTCAGAAATGAAGTAACAACCAAAGCTAAATTTACTATGTGGATGTTCCTCCAAAATAAATTACTTACAAGTGATAGACTCGTGCAATGGGGTATGTCAGTGAACACAGTATGTAGCTTGTGTCAAATACATAATGATAGCAAAAATTACTTTTTTGTGGAATGTGTCTTTGCTCAAAGGATATGGAATATGGTCCTAATGTGGCTTCAGATGCAACCACATGGTCAGAAATCATGGGACCAGCATTGGAGATGGGCAATGTAAAATGCTAAGGGCAAATCTCAGGCAGCTGCTGCATTTAAGATGGTATATGCTGAGATGATCCACTTGATATGGTGCTAAAGAAACAATAGAGTGTTTGAGAAGACCAGAAGAGATGTAGATGATATAGCAAGAACTATAGCATGTGTATGCAATGTTAGAGCTGCTGTTGGAATTAGGAGACTACTGCAATAGTTAAAAATTTGAAAAGTTGTTAGTGTTAGTTGATTTAATAGTTACAAGGTGAGATGAGAGGTTAACTGATGTATAGGGAGAGATACTGTATAGATACATCTGACTGAGTTTAAAGTCGGATATGATTTTGTAATGACTCACTTGGTGATTAATAAAAATTCCTTAATTACCAAAAAAAATATAATTTAAAATTATGACTAATAAGTACTATTATTTACATGACTAACCACTAAAAGAAAAATAAGTTATATATTTTATCTAAACCATGGAAAAACTAAAAAATAGATATCCAACACTATTTTCATTCATAGTACAATTGAATTGAATGTTTTTTATTAGCATTAGTATTGATTTGATTTTGGTTTAGGATTTATTTGAGTTACTAACATTTATGGACCATAAAACTTATTGGAGCATCCAAAAATTATAAGCCCAGGCTTGAAATAATACGTTAAAAAATAAAACTATGAAAAAGTTTAAGAAATATTTATAAACTACACAACCATAAATATTTTTATGAATTAAATATATTTAAAACTTCTATACATATATTGTACGGTTGGTTTGGTTTCGGTTTGACTTTTTTTAGTTAATAACCAAACCAAACCAAATATGTTCAGGTTTTGTTTTCCAATACCAAACCAAATCAAACCAAACCATAGTCGTTTTTTCTCGGTTTAACTCGGATTATCGGGTTGGTGCGATTTGTCGGTTTCATTTGTACATCCCTAGTTGGAGTCACGTGAAACTACGTATCATCCTCATTATGTTCCCTGGCCAGTACGATTGGATACATACAAAACATATATTATTAAAGAGAGAGAACAAATTATTTTTAATGTATTTAAGACAAAGCAACCTTTACTTAGGCTGCAAATTTCAGGGGAAAAAAACATTTTTCGAAAAGGAAAACTTTAAAAATATACTTATTTATAAGGCTCAATATCATGATATATCTAAATTTTAAAATTACATCAAATATCTCAAAGTCTTTACACACTATACCTCCAAATTTTCTAACATATTCTGAAACATACCAAAATATTATAATTTGGAATACAATCCAAATCGAACTTACCACAATATTATAATGAAGAGTACAATATCAAAACCAAATATAACAAATTATTCTAATGAATAATACAATATTCAAACCAAACTACAATAATATTCTAATTTGGAATACAATTGTCACGACCCAAAATTCCACCTTAAGGATCGTGATGGTATCTAGTCTCTAAAATTAGGTAAGCCGATCACTTACAACAGTAGAACTAATAACAACATGATATTATGAAGCAACGTTTAATATAAATACAGAAATAAAGGTGATACTAGCCAACACAACGCTAATCACAATAAATCCCCAAGACTAGGTAGTACAGAGTCACGAACTTGTAACGACCCGGCTAGTTATTTTGAGTATTTTATCCCCCATCCCCTATTTATTGCCTCCTCTATATTATATTTTGGTCACGTGACTTTCTAGGGTATTTGGTTTTGACTTCGGGTGAGTTTCAGAGTGGAATGGGACACATAGTCCCTAGATTGGAGGTTTAAGCTGTAAGAGTTGACCGTAATTTGACTTTTGTGTAGACAACTCCGGAATAAAGTTTTGACGGTTCAAATAGCTCTGTATGGTGATTTTAGACTTAGGAGAGTGTCCGAATGTGGATTTAAAAGTCTGTAAGTCGTTTCGACGTGAATTGGCGAAAGTTGAAATAAATAAGGTTTGGAAGATTTGAAAAGTTTGACTGGGAGTTGAATTTATTAATGTCGGGGTCGGATCCCGATTCCGAAAGTTGAAATAGGTATGTAATATAATTTATGACTTGTGTGCAATATTTGAGGTCAATCGAAGTTGTTTTGGTATGAATCGACATTGGTTTCAGAATTCGAAAGTTTATAGTCCATAAGCTTGATGAATTTGGGTTGTGATTCATTGAATCGATGTTGTTTGATGTGATTTTTGGACTCAAGTAGGTCCGTTATGTGTTTTGGAACTTGTTAGCATATTCGGACGGGGTCCCGGGGGCTCTGGGTGAGAAACGGATTGAATACAGATCAAATTTGGACTTGTGCAATTTGCTGAAGTCCCAACCTTCTAGTGTCATCACACCTGCAGAGGGATTGGCCGCAGGTGCGGACTCGCAAAAGCGAAGTGTCTTCGCCCAGCCGGGATCGTAGATGCAAGGAGTAATCTACATATGCGAGTCTGCAGGTGCGGAAGTGTGATCGCAGATGCGGACGAGGCTGACCTGGGCTATGGTCGTAGAAGCAGAGGGTTCTCCATAAAAGTGGGCTCGCAGGTGCGAGCTATAGTCTGCAGAAGTGAAATTTCTGGACTTAAGTGAAATCCACACCTGCGATGGTTTTTTCGTAGGTGCGGTGTCGCAGAAGCGACACAAAGCTCGCAGAAGCGAGGATCGTTGGGCAGAAAGGTCTTGTTCGAGGGTTAATCTTCATAATCCATTTTTGGACTCAGAGAGCTTGGCCGGAGGCGATGTTTCGAGGGTTTTTCATAGAGATCATTGGGGTAAGAATTCCTAACTCGATTTTGTTTAAACTACCCGAATCTATTGTTGCTTTCAGCATTTCATTAGTGGTTTGAGTTGGAAAATTAGGGAAAAATGGTAGAAACTTCCAAGGCTAATTTTTTGAGTTTTGAAAGGCGATTTGAGGTCGGATTTGAGTAATTCTTGTTTGGTTGGACTCGTTATCCAATAGGTGTTCATATTTTATAATTTTGGTCGAGTTCCAAGATGTGGGCCTCAATTGACGTTTTGAGTTGACTTTTTATTTCTTTGTAAAGATCATAATTTTATTGTTCGAATTAGTTCCCTATAGTTTATATGTATAGTACGAAGTTATTTTGGCAAGATTCGAGCCGTTCAGAGTTGTATAATCGAGGAAAGACCTTCTAGGGGATTGAGTTTAGCATGTTTCGAGCTAAGTGGCTTGCCTAACTTTATGTGGGGGAATTGCCCCTTAGGATTGGTGTTATTGTGATAATTGTGATGTGTGAAGGCCGTGTACGCAAGGTGACGAGTGTGTACACGGGTTAAATGTGGAAATTTCCAATTTTAGCTATGTACATTCCTTTCATGCCTTAATTGAGTTATCCTATCATGTTATATTAATCATCATTAGTCTATTTTCACATGTTCTACTTGTCTTACCTCTTACTTGCTAAATTAAAGTTCTTGTTTCCCTTATTCCGTATTCATTATTTAACCGCTGAACTCTTTACTTGAAGTTGTCATTCTTGAAATATTTTGTTGTTGAAATTGGAATTGAGTTACAAAGGCCATGATTCCTATTGAGGTAAATTGTTAAGTTGTGCAATATTATTCTATTGAGATATTCATTTTCGGTTGTTATTGTTGAGACTTTGTGTGCATTGTGGTTGAGCCGTAGGCTCCTTATTATGAAAATACTGTTATTGTTGATTTTTGTTGGCGAGTTGTGATATTGGGCACTTGAGGTGCGATTTGTGGTACATTGTGATATTAATATGCATGCGGTGGTATAAGGTTTTAGGGTTAAAACACATGTCGTGAGATAAGGTGGGCCTGATACGTGTGGCTAGTAGGGAAACTACTAGAAGTCATGTGGTGTCATAAGGTGGGATAAAATGCGGGATGCTATTTCGGAAAAATTATTCTCAAAACTAATTGCAAAGCTCCCGCGGTGATATAAGGAAAGATTGTGGATTACTTTTTTTGATTTGAGTCTACGAGGCAGTACCTCGGTAGTGACTCTTGTTATTTCTCTGTTACTTCATTTGTGTTTGGTAGTTGTTTTCTTACCTTAACATTTCCTTCCTTTCTTCCCTGATGCAACATCTACCTTGATTTTGTGGAGTTAAATTTTGGCATATCCCTTATTTCACTTTCGTCATTATTATTATTGCTCCGTTAAATTATTTGTACAGTTTTTCTTATTTATTTCCAGTAGGGCCCTGACCTGACCTCGTCACTACTCTACCGAGGTTAGGCTTGGCACTTACTAGGTACCGTTGTAGGGTACTCATGCTAATCTTCTGCACATCTTTTGTGCATATTCAGGTACTTCCTATCAGCCCAAGCATTAGCTGGATTCTGCTGTGGAGACTTCAAGGTATACCTGCCGGCGTCCGCAGGCGTCGGAGTCCCCCTCTCACTAGATCTCTTTATTCATTATCTTTCATATGTAGACCTTGATGTATATGATTTATCCAGTATTTCTACTTAGAGCTTGTGACTTGTATTTCGCCTGGTCTCAGGAGTTGAATATGATTAGTTGCAAAGTTTGTTTTATATAGTTACTGAGCTTGAGACTTAATTATTATTTTCAGTTATTTTTGCTTGGTTGTTAGGCTTACCTAATCTTAGAGACTAGGTGCCGTCACGACATCCTACGTAGGGAAATTAGGATCGTGACAAGTTGGTATTAGAGTTATAGGTTCATAGGTGTTATGAGTCACAAGCAGGTTTAGTAGAGTCTCGCGGATCGCTACAGAGACGTATGTACTTATCTTTGAGAGGCTATAGAAATATTAGGAAAAGTTTCACTTTTTGATTCCTTATCGTGCGAATTTGTTGACTTTGGGATTCTAAATTTCTGTCTTTTTATTCTCTCATAGATGGTGAGGACATGCACAGCTGGATCGAATAGCCAGACACCTGCCCCCTGCTATAGTCGCGAGAGGCTGGGGCCGGGGTAGATGCGGAGGACGAGCACGTGGTGCATCCAGAGCACCGGCCCGAGCTGTTACAGAGGAGACACTAGTAGCTCTAGTTGGAGGACAAACATGCGACGAACATGTTACTGCCCAGCACTTCCGGAGACCCTCGCCCAGTTTCGGAGCATGTTTGGCACTCTAGCTAAGGCAGGGTTGATCCTACTTTCTCCAGCTACATCTTAGGCCGGGGGAGGAGCATAGACTCCCCCGCCTGTACCCCAGAGCAGCGGGTCCAGGTTGACCAGGTTCTAGAGGTATACCAGTACAGCCGATCACCCCAGTTTAGCCCGAGGTTAGGACAACAACTTCTGAGGGGGAGCAGCTCAGGCTCGAGAGGTACAAGAAGTACCACCCTCCTACTTTCAGCGGTTTGGCATCAGAGGATGCCTAGGATTTTCTTAAGGAGTGCCACCATATCCTTTGCACTATGAGTATTGTGGAGTCGAGTGGTGTTGCTTTCACTACGTTCTCGCTTAAGGGAACGACTTATCAGTAGTGGCGAGCATATGAGTTGGGTAGTCCGGCCGAGGAAGCTTCACTCACTTAGGCTCAATTCTCAGACATGTTCTTGAAGGAGTTTATCCCCCGTAGTCTTAGGGATGCATGGCACACAAAGTTTGATCAGTTGCGCCAGGGTGCTATTACCGTATCGAAATATGCAGTCTGGTTCTGTGATTCGTCCAGGCATGCATCAGCCTTGGTTGCTACTGTAAGAGAGCGAGTTCGTTAATTTATTGAGGGGCTCAACCGTGGTATCAGATTCAGCATGGCCTACGAGTTAGATATGGACATCCCGTACCAGCAGGTAGTGGAGATCGCTAGAAGATTTGAGGGTATGTGGGCCCGGGAGAGAGAGAGAGAAAAAGAAGAGGGAGGCCAAGAGTCCTTGAGATTCTGGCATATACAGTCGTGCCCGTGACCTAATTGCAGCCCGTCATGGTAGGGGCTATGTGAGCTGCCCTATTCATTTAGCACTTCCAGCTTCCAGCGGTATTTCGGCCACTCCCAAGCTTCAGATTCCCCATTATGCATCACCATTATCTAGTGCACCTCCTGTACGGGGTGCTTTCAGCTGTCAGTCCAGCCGACCAGGCCTGAGCCAATCCCAAGAGCCACATCCTCCGAGAGCTTGTTTTAAGTGTGGTAACACTCGTCATATGGTGAGGGATTGCCCTAAACTCAGGAGGGGTGTACCTCGACAGGCTATTCAGGTCCTACGTATTCAACCAGACCCTCAGGCTTCTCAGGCTATGGTTACCACACATGTTGCCACTCTTCCTGCACAGCCAGCTCGAGGTGGAGGTCGGACGGGTAGAGGTCACCCTAGAGGGGGAGGCCAAGCCAGATATTATACTCTCCCTGTTATGACGGAGGTAATTGCATCCAACTCAGTTATCATAGGTATTATTCTGGTTTGTCATAGAGATGCACCAGTCTTATTTGATCGAGGCTCCACTTATTACTATGTATCATCTTACTTTGCTCCATATTTGGGTATATCCCGTTATTCTTTGAGTTCTCCTATTTTTATGTCCACGCTTGTGGGAAATTCCATTATTGTTGGCCGTGTGTATCGGTGATGCTTAGTTATTCTTGGTGGTTTTGAGACCAGAGCTGATCTATTGTTGCTCAGTATGGTAGATTTTGATATTATTTTGGGCAAAGACTGGTTGTCGCACTATCATGCTATTCTTAGTTGTCACGCCAAGATGGTGACGTTGGCTATTCCAGGCTTACCGCGGTTAGAATGGAGAGTTACTTAGATTACGTTCCTAGCAGAGTTATCTCATTTCTAAAGGCTCAACGGATGGTTGAGAAGGGGTGTAATGCATATCTAGCCTTCGTGAGGGATGTCAGTGTTGGTACTCCTACCATTGAGTCAGTTCTGGTAGTGAGGGATTATCCAAATGTATTTCCAGCGGATCTTCCAGGCATGCCGCCCAATAGATATATCGACTTTGGTATTGATCTGTTACCGGGTACTTAGCTCATTTCTATTCCACCATATCGTATAGCCCCAGTAGAGTTAAAGGAGCGGTTGTAAGAGTTGCTTGATAAGGGTTTCATTCGGCCCAATGTGTCACCTTGGGGTGCTCCGGTCTTGTTTGTAAATAAGAAGGATGGTTCTATGCGAATGTGTATTGATTATCACCAGTTGAACAAGGTGACAATGAAGAACATGTATCCATTGCCACGCATTGATAATCTATTTGATTAGCTACATGGTGCTAGGGTGTTCTCCAAGATTGAATTGCATTCGGTCTATCATCAGTTGAAGATTCGATAGCCAGATATCCCGAAGACTGCCTTCAAGACTCGGTATGGTCATTACGACTTCCTTGTGATGTCATTTGGGCTGACCAATGCCCCAACAATATTCATGCTCTTGATGAATAGTGTATTCTAGCCCTATCTTAACTCGTTCATCATTGTGTTTATTGACGACATCTTGGTGTACTCTTAGAGTCGGGAGGATCATGAGCAGTACCCGAGGACCGTGCTTCAGATCTTGAGAGAAAAGAAGTTGTATGCAAAATTTATAAAGTGTGAATTCTAGCTTGATTTAGTGGCATTTTTGGGCCATGTAGTGTCAAGTGAGGGGATCGAGGTAGATCCAAAGAAGATTTCAAGCAGTGCAGAGTTGGACCAGACCGTCTTCAACTACAGAGATCTGGAGTTTTCTTGGTTTGGCGGGGTTCTACCGTCAATTCATAGAGGGTTTCTCTTCTATTGCTGCACCTATGACCAGATTGACCTAGAAGGGTGCTCCGTTCAGGTAGAACGAGGAGTGTGAGGAGGGCTTTCAAAAGCTCAAGACTGCTTTAACTACAACCCCAGTGTTGGTGTTGCCTACGGGTTCGGGGTCCTATACTGTGTACTGTAATGCGTCGCGTGTTGGTCTCGATGCGGTGTTGATGCAAGACGGTAGGGTGATTGCCTATGCATATAGACAGCTGAAGATGCATAAGAAGAACTATCATGTCCATGACCTTGAGTTAACAGCTATTGTTCATGCCTCGAAGATTTGGCGCACTATTTGTACGGTGTCCCTTGTGAGGTATATATCGACCATCAGAGTCTACATCATTTGTTCAAACAGAAGGATCTTAACTTGTGTCAGCGGAAGTGGTTAGAGTTGCTTAAGGACTATGATATCACCATTTTGTATCATCCTAGGAAGGCCAATGAGGTGGCCGATGCCTTGAGTCGTAAGGCATAGAGCTTGGGCAGTTTAGCATATCTATTGGCGGCGGAGAGGCCATTAGCATTGGATGTTCAAGCCTTGGCCAACCAGTTTGTTAGATTGGATATTTCAGAGCTGAGTCGAGTTTTGGCATATGTGGTTTCTCGGTCTTCTCTTTATGATCGTATCAGAGAGCGTTAGTATGATGACCCCCATCTGCTTGTCCTTAAGGACACAGTTCAGCACGATGATGCCAAGGAGGTCACTATTAGGGATGACGATGTATTAAGGATGCAGGTCAGGCTATGTGTGCCCAATGTAGATGGTTTGTGTGAGTTGATTCTTCAGGAGGCCCACAATTCGTGGTGTTCCATTCATCCGGGTGCCGCCAAGATGTATCAGGACTTAAGGAAGAACTATTGTTAGAGGAGAATGAAGAAGGACATAGTGGAGTATGTATCTCGATGCCTAAACTGTCAGCAGGTGAAGTATAAGCATCAACGACCAGGTGGATAGTTTCAGAGGCTAGAGATTCAGTAGTGGAAATAGGAGCGGGTACTATGGATTTTGTTGTTGGGCTCCCACAGACTCAGAGAAAGTTCGATGCAGTATGGGTGATTGTGGATAGGTTGACCAAGTTGGCTCATTTCATTCTAGTGGTGACTACTTACTCTTCAGAGTAGTTGGCTCAGGTCTATATTCACTAGATTGTCAGACTTCATGGCGTTCCAGTATCCATCATCTCTGACTGGGGTATGCAGTTTACATCGCGGTTCTAGAGGGTCGTACAGCGTGAGTTAGGCACGCAGGTTGAGTTGAGAACATCATTTCACCCTCAGACGGACGGATAGTTCGAGTGCACTATTCAAATACTGGAGGATATGTTACGTGCGTGTGTGATGGAGTTTGGGGGTTCTTGGGATCAGTTCTTTCTGCTTGCGGAGTTTGCCTACAATAACAGCTACCAGTAAAGCATTCATATGGCTCCGTATGAGGCCTTGTATAGGAGATGATGTCGGTCTCCGGTGGGTTGGTTTGAGCCGGGTGAGGCTAGGCTAGGCTATTGGGTACAGACTTGGTTCAGGATGCTTTGGAAAAGGTTAAATTGATTCAAGATCGACTTTGTACAGCCCAATCTAGATAGAAGTGTTATGTGAATCGGAAGGTTCGCGATGTTGCATTCATGGTTGAGGAGGGGGTCTTGCTCCGGGTTTCGCCCATGAAAGGTGTTATGAGGTTCGGGAAGAAGGGCAAGTTGAGCCCTAGGTAATTAGGACCTTTTGAGATACTTGATAAGATTGGAGAGGTGGCTTACAGGCTTGCACTACCACCTAGTCTAGTTGCAGTTCATCCAATATTCCATGTTTCTATGCTCCGGAAGTATCACGGCGATCTGTCTCATGTGTTGGATTTTAGTTCAGTCCAGCTGGACAAGGATTTGTTTTATATTGAGGAGACGGTGGACATTTTGGACAGGCAGATTCGAAAGTTGAGGTCGAAGAATATTGCTTCAGTGAAGGATCATTGGAGGGGTCAACTACTCGAGGAGGCGACTTGGGAGACCGAGCATAATATGCATAGCCGTTATCCTCATCTTTTCACCACTTCAGGTATGTCTCTATACTCGTTCGAGGATGAACGTTTGTTTTAAGAGGGAGAGGATGTAAAGACTCGGTTGATTATTTTGAGTATTTTAGCCCTGATCCCCTATTTATTGCCTCTTCTATGTTATATTGAGGTTACGTGACTTGCCGAGATGTTTGGTTTTGGCTTCAGGTAAGTTTCAGAATGGAATGGGACACATTGTCCCTAAATTGGAGGTTTAAGTTGTAAGAGTTGACCGTAGTTTGACTTTTGTGTAGCCGATTCCGGAATAGAGTTTTGATGGTTCCAACTGCTACGTATGGTGATTTTAGACTTAATATCGTGTCCAGATATAGATTTGGAGGTTCGTAAGTCGTTTCAGCGTGAATTGGTGAAAGTTAGAAGAATTAAGGTTTGGAAGATTTGGATAGTTTGATTGAGAGTTGATTTTATTGATGTTAGAGTTGTATCCTGATTCCGGAAGTTGGAATAGGTCTGTAATGTCATTTATGACTTGTGTGCAAAATTTGAGGTCAATCGGAGTTATTTTGGTATGAATCGGCATTGGTTTCGGAATTCGGAAGTTCATAGTCCATAGGCTTGCATTTAGGTTGCGATTCGTTGAATGATGTTGTTTTATTGATTTTTTGCATCAAGTAGGTCCATTTTGTGTTTTGGAACTTGTTGGCATATTCGGATGGGGTCCCGGGGGCCCTGGGTGTGAAACGGATTGAATCCGGATCAAATTTGGACTTGTGCAATTTACTGAAGTCCCAGCCTTCTGGTGTCATCGCATATGCGGAGGGATTGGTCGTAGGTGCGAACTCATAAAAGCGAGCAATTGGTCTCCGAAGCGAAGCTGGATTTGACAAGATGGGATTACAGATGCGAGGAGTAATCCGCATCTGCGAGTCTGCAGGTGTGATCGCAGATGCGGACGAGGCTAGCCTCGGCTATGGTCGCAGAAGCAGAGGGTTCTCCGCAGAAGAGGGCTCGCAGGTGCGACCCATAGTCCGAAGAAGCAAAATTTCTTGACTTAAGTGAAATCCACACCTATGATGGTTTTGCCGTAGGTGCAGCATCGCATAAGCGACACGAAGCTTGCAGAAGCAAGGATCACTGGGTAGAAAGGTCTTGTTCGAGGGTTAATCTTCATAATCCATTTTTAGACTTTGAGATCTTGGTGGGAGGCGATATTTCGAGGGTTTTTCAGAGAGATCATTGCGGAAAAAATTCCTAACTCGATTTTGGTTAAATTACACGAATCTATTGTTGCTTTCATCATTTCATTAGTGGTTTGAGTTGGAAAACTGGGGGGGAAATGGTAGAAACTTCCTAGGCTAAATTTTTGAGTTTTGAAAGGCGATTTGAGGTCGGATTTGAGTAATTCTCGTATGGTTGGACTCGTTATCGAATGAGTGTTCGAAATGTTTAATTTTTGACGGGTTCCGAGATGCGGTCCCAAGTTAACTTTTGAGTTGACTTTTTATTTCTTTGTAAAGATCATAATTTTATTGTTCAAATTAGTTTCCTATAGTTTATATTTATAGTATGAAGTTGTTTTGGCTAGATTCGAGCTGTTCGGAGTTGGATAATCGGGGAAAGGCCTTCTAATGGATTGAGTTTAGCGTGTTTCGAGGTAAGTGGCTTGCCTAATTTTGTGTGGGGGAATTGCCCCTTATAATTGGTGTTATTGTGATAATTATGAAGTGTGAAGGCCGTGTAAGCAAGGTGACGAGTGTGTACAGGGGTTAAATGTGGAAATTACCAGTTTTAGCTATGTACATTCCCTTCATGCCTTAATTGAGTTATCCTATCATGTTATATTCCTCATCATTAGTCTATTTTCACATGTTATACTTGTCTTACCTCTTACTTGCTAAATGCTCTACGTGTTTAGTTAAAGTTCTTGTTTCCCTTATTCCATATTCATTATTTAACTATTGAACTCTTTACTTGAAGTTGTCATTCTTGAAATATCTTGTTGTTGAAATTGGAATTGAGTTACAAAGGTCGTGATTCCTATTGAGGAAAAGTGTTAAGTTGTGCAATATCATTCTGTTGAGTTATTCACTTCCGATTGTTATTGTTGAGACTTTGTGTACATTGTGGTTGAGTCGTGGGCTCCTTATTGTGAAAATATTGTTATTGTTGATTTATGTTGGCAAGTTGTGATATTGGACACTTGAGGTGCGATTTGTGGTACATTGTGATATTGATACGCATGCGGTGGTATAATATTTTGGGGTTGAAACGCATGCGGTGAGATAAGGTGGTCTTGATACACGTGGCTAGTAGGGGGACTACTAGAAGTCATGTGGTGTGATAAGGTGAGCTAAAACGCGGGATGCTATTTTGGGAAAATAATTTTCAAAATTAATTGCAAGTCTTCCGTGGTGATATAAGGAAAGATTTTGGATTACGTTTTGTGATTTGAGACTATGAGGCGGTACCTTTATAGGGACTCATGTTATTTCTTTGTCACTTCATTTGTGTTTGGTTGTTGTTTTCTTACCTTAACATTTCCTTACTTTCTTCCGTGATGCATTATCTGCCTTGATTTTGTGTAGTTAAATTTTGGCATATCCCTTACTTGTTTCACTTCCTCATTATTATTGTTGCACCGTTAAATTATTTGTACAATGTTTCTTATTTATTTTCAGTATGACCCTGACCCGACCTCGTCACTTCTCTACCGAGGTTAGGCTTGGCACTTATTGTGTACCGTTATAGTGTACCCATGCTACTCTTCTGCACATCTTTTGTGTAGATCCAGGTACTTGCTATCATCCCAAGCATTAGCTAGGATTCTGCTGCGGAGACTTCAAGGTATACCTACTGGCATCCGTAGGCCTCGGAGTCCCCCTCTCTCTAGATCTCTTTATTCATTATCTTTCGTATGTAGACCTTGATGTATAGGATTTATCCAATATTTCTACTTAGAGCTTATGACTTGTATTTTACCGGGTCTCGTGAGTTGAATATGCTGAGTTGTAAAGTTTGTTTTATATAGTTGCTCAGTTTGAGACTTAATTATTATTTTCAGTGATTTCTGCTTAGTTGTTAGGCTTACCTAATCTTATAGACTAGGTGCCGTCATAATATTCTATACAGGAAAATTAGGGTCGTGACAGAACTTTAACTGAATACATAGAAATAACTCAAATACAATATTGTTCGGATAGAGAATTGAAAGTACAAATGTAAGGAAAGGACTCTAAGGGACTGCGACGATCAAAGCTGCTCTACCTTGAATCCTCATGATCAAAGAAAACTCTCACTGGCTGGATCTGCTATCTGCAACACATGGATCTACACAAAAATATGCAGAAGTGTAGTATGAGTACACCATGGTCGGTACCTAGTAAGTATCAAGACTAACCTCGGTGAAGTAGTAAAGAGATTCAAGTCAAGACACTCACTAATCAAATAACCTCTACAAAGTATCAAAAACCAACAAAAAGGAATAATAATAGAAAGCAATAATTGTAATCTCATCAAATTAAGCGATAACCATTTAGAACAAATAAAGGTCACGTTCTGGAAATAAATCAACAAATAGAATCACACACACACGGCATCTCGTGCCCACATTATCAATCATCCTTGCACGGCAAAAACCTCGTGCTATAGCATTGGCCATACCCCGCACGGCAAAGACCTCATGCCACAATATAAGTCTCACTCGCACGGCAAAGACCTCGTGCCACAATATAAGTCTCAATCTCATGGAAAAGACTTCGTGCTACAACATAAGTCTCACTCGCACGACAAAGACCTCGTGCCACAACATATACCACAACTGCATGACAAAAACCTTGTGCCACCACGTATATCGTGCCCATGTCAGTTACCAATAACAAGTTCTAGAAATATTTATCAAGAATCAAATTAAGTAATGCATGATAGAAACTTCCTTTTATTTCAATACATTATGTCACCAATAACTCAACAGAATTTGATATAACAATTCCACATAGGTTAATCCATCTTGGCAGCCAAATCATCAAGTAATAACAGAGACACATAGTAGCATATTGGGAACACAAGAAATCACATAATATGCATGACACACACAAGGAAGTCATAAGCACAAGCAAGAATACCCTATTTTCATCATCAACACGCCCCCATGCAATTATATATCATCCCCATACAGCCACCCTTATCTCATCATGTATGCAATAATAAAGTAAATGCCCGCTTTGTCTAGTCACACGTGTATTAATAATATCCCACCTTTTCTAGCCACATCCACAAACCTGATATATATAACCTCCCTTGTCTCGGCGCATGTGAAATATCAACAATAGTAATAACATGGGAGAAACCTCGTGCAAACACCGGAACAATCCGCCAACAAGTTCACATGTGCCATAATCATAACCACACAACATGCCATAATCAAGACATAAACTCACAATTTGCCAATGCAGTGCACAAGGACAAACCAATAAAGAAAATGTGGATGGGTGTTCAACATATAAGCATGAATTTAATTAACTCAATTTAGCAACAATCTCACAAATGCTCAGCTTGGCCAATTTAGGAAATTCAAACCCTAAGACATGATCTCTAGCATGGAACATGAACTCAAGTAATCATTCAAAGAGAAAACATGTAGTATAGAGGTATCACAATCAAAATAGGGAAATAAGAGCAACCTGGGATCAAATCCGTTCATAAATCACACATTCAACCGTGTACGCACTCATCACCTCGTGTACATGTCGTTTACATATAAACTAACAAGCAACTAAACTAAATCCTAAGGGGTAATTCCTCCGCACAAGGTTAGGCAAGATACTTACCTCAAAACTCTCAATCAATACTCTAAAAATGCTTTTCCTATAAAATTCACCTCCGCTCGGCTTAAATCTTGCCAAAACTGACTTAATAACACCAAACAATGTAAGAGAATTCAATTTTAATTAATAAACTTAAAATCTTTTCACATTTTCCAAAAGTCAATAAAAGTCAACTTTGAGATCGGCAGTCAAAATCCGAGTCAAAGGATAGATCTCTACTACCCATAGTTCCATGAGTCCAAATATGTGTGTGGTTTTTAAAATCCGAGTCCAATTCGACTCACAAATCTCAAATTTTTATATCCCCAAAGGTTTATTTTAAATCCCATGATTTTGTTGTTATTACTCATAAAATCACTTACCCAACAACTTTGTAAGAAAATCTCCTCCTAAAATCGCCTCCCACCGAGTCGACAACTAAAAAATATGATAAATAAGACTAAGTCCCAAAATTCCCGCTTGTTGTTCAACTGCAGATGTCGCAAATGCGACAATTGCATCGCAAATGAGATGCCTGCTGAACCCAGGGGAAGTCGCAAATGCAACACTGACTTCGCATTTACGAAGTCTTCCCCCTCTGCAAAATCGATCATTTTATCGCAAATGTGGTCGCCCAAGTGCCTAATCGCAAATGCGATCCATTGTTCGCAAAAGCAAACCTTATAGCCCCCAGCCTACCTCGTAAATGTGGTTCCCTTCTCGCAAATAAGAACAAGATCTCGCATTTGCGAGACCTGCAACATCATCCCAGCACCAGCAACTATGAAACATGACCAAACCAATCTGAAACGCGTCCGAAACTCACCCGATCCCCCAGGGCTCCATACCAAATATCCACAAAAATCTAAAAACATCATACGAACTCACTCGTGAGCTCAAAACATAAAAATTATCGTAAACCTCGAATCGAATACCAAATTACATAAAATCCATAATGAAATTCAAGAATCACTAAAATCACAACCAAGCATCTGATTCCTACCAAGACACCTCGGAATGACATCAAATTTTGCACACAAGTTACAAATAACAAAACGGACCTATTGTAAGTCTCGAAACCAAAATCCAAACCCGATAGCTACCAAGTCAACCCTTGATCAAACTTAGAAAATTTCTAAACCTTCAAATTGCAAACTTTCGGCAAACAACGCCAAATCAACCTAGGAACCTCCGAATACAATTTCGAGCACACATCTAAGTCCAAAATAACCATATAAACTTATTGAAACCATCAAAATACCATTGCGGGGTCGTTCTCATAAAAGTCAAACCTTGGTCAATATGTCCAACTTAAGCTTCCAAACTAAGAACCAAGCGCTCCAAATAAATTCAAAAAATTCCCGGAACCAAACCAACCATCCTTCGCAATTCATATAAACACAAATACACACACGGAAAGTTTCCAAAGGAAAAATGGAGCTCAAACACAAAAAACGGTTGGTCGGGTCATAACATTCTACCCCTCTTAAACAAACGTTCGTCCTCGAACGTGTCAAAAGGCACTCCAAAGCCATCAAATCACTATTAAAATTTACCATACACATACACACAGGTGATCCCACGTCACCTCAACCCACATAGGCTCGTCAACACTACCTCGACTGGAGATTATTCCTTCAACTTCAACCTATAATCCTTAGAACCAAATTTCACATCCAAACCTCCCCAAAGACCCAATTTTCACATTTACACACTATATAAATCTCAACCAGATGTGGAAAATCATAAATATATCCTCAAGGTATAAATACACGACGTAACTCATCGCTCATATGCACACAATAACATCTTCGCTTACTATAGATGCCCATAGTCAAACTCGGTATCAGTAAATAACCTCATATCAAATACAACCTTGCTCAAAACCTTCACCACACTGCAAATGATGTAAGAAACATGTGAAAACTCATAACACTCACTCAACCAACAAGTCACGGAGTTCTCTCACCCGATTAGAACCAACGCCAAGATCTAAGATAATCAACGACATTCATATCCGGACATACCTCATCCAGGTCTGATCACACTAATTCCAGGTCCAATAACCTCATCCCATCCAGTACAATCTATACAACCAAAAAGCCACACCAAACACCACCTAGGAACATACATCACAATTTGCACCCAACAAGAAATAACTTGAATGTAACTAAAGATGGAAAGAAAAACACATGCGAGAACTATCCAACCAGACCGACATGCACAACTCCCCATCAATACCATACTACGAGTCCATCCTATAAAGGAGAAGCAAACACATGAAATAACCACAAAGAATCTCATCCTAACATAACTCCACCACGACACGTAGTTCGGTCCAAACATACTGATCCATATGGAACACGAGGATCACATCCTCAACTCGGAATCACAAGTCGGATAAACATCCCATTGACTAAAAACATTCCACTAACTCAATCTCGTGGAACAAAATCACAACATGTAATGGACTTCCCATGCCTGTAGAGCACCTCAATCACAAGTCGTGGCCAAACCATCCCAAAAATCACGTCAAACCCCACCATATTAAGTAACAAGAAGTCCACCCTAGTCTCATAATCTCCAAATAGTGACCAAACAAGAACGATAGACACGGTCTACCATAATAGTATCCCCCAACGGGTGTAGGCACATAACCTGAGGTAATCATGAATCGCGAGGACATAAAGTAGAATAGGAAGATGCATACAAATACGTAGGACCCATATCAAGTAAAACTGATGCATATCTATAACAAACCGAAACAATATATATAATGACATCACCTGGTGCAACGACCTCAATCCTACCAGGGAAATTATAACAACTGACCTAGCCTCCCTCTCTAGGACGCCCTCAACCCACATGTCCGCCATCTTTAGCTGGATATGCAGGTGTAGTAGCAACTGGAGCGGGAACCATAGCTTGAGTACTCCGCTGACACACACCCGCCAGAAGTTAGGGATAATCTCTCACCATGTGCCTAAAATCCCCATACTCAAAGCAACCTCTCTACTGACGTGGCTGTGGGAGCTGTCCAGAATGAGTGCTCTGGGACCCATGGATAACTAGAGAACCACATGAAGCATGAAGTGCAGACTGAATTGGCCGACTAACAAAACCTCTACCATGACGCGCCCTACCCCCGAAATAGGGATCAGTAGATCCTCCAGGTCTACGAGGATTCTTAGCCTCCCTATCTTCCCTCTCTAGAACGCGGTTACGCTCTAACCTCCTAGCGATCGCCACAACCTGCCAAAATGGGGTATCAATCTCCAACTCCCATGCCATCCCAAATTTGAGACCATAACTGAGCCCCTCAATAAATCTGTGGACTCTCTCTCTAATAGTGGAAAGCAAAGCAGGTGCATGATGAGATAACTCAGCAAACCTCATAGCATACTCGGACACAGTCATAGTCCCCTGGCGTAACTGCTTGAACTCGGTGCGTAACGCATCTCTGAGGTCTGTGGAATAAACTCCCTCAAAAACAGATCAGTGAACTGAGCCCAAGTAAGTGACGTTGTGCCATCTGGCCTACTTTCCTCATAAGTCTGCCACCATGTATACGCCGGTTCCATCAGCTGAAAAGTAGTAAGGGCGACCCCGCTCTACTCCACTATGCCCATGGTGCGCAAGATACAGTGACACTAGTCTAAAAAACCCTATGCATCCTCAAAAGATGCACCACTAAAATTAGGAGGATAATACTTCTTGAACCTCTCTAACCTCTTCTTCTCCTCCTTTGACGTTGTTGGCCTGACCGCAGGCTGAAGCGCAATCACGGGTTATACCGTCATAACACCCGGAGTCTGATCAACATAAGTCTGCTGCTCTATAGTATAGGCGGAGGGAGTCTGATTCCCCCCCCCCCCAGTATGTAAAGTAGCTAGTGCAACCGAAATCTATCCCGCTTGAGCCAAGGTACCAAACATGCTCAGTAAATATGGCAAAGTCTCCTTAAGTCTATTGGTAGCAACAGGCGCCTCGGATGCCTGCTCCCCAATCAAAGCTATTGGTGGATCCCCAACTACTGCTCTGTAATGTGGTCTAGCTGTAGCACATGCTCTTCCTTGGCCTCTGCCTCTACCCCGTTCCCTAGCAACACCGAACATGGGAGAAGCATCATTAGTGACTATGGCTCGCGTCCTCACCATCTGTGAGAGAATAGAAGGACAAAGGTTCAAACTCCGAAATCAATAAATATGCATGATAAAGAATGAAAGAACTAAAGTTTGCTAATAGTTCTATAACCTCTCGAAGATAAGTGCATACGTCTCCGTACCGATCCACGAGACTCTATTAAACTTTCTCATGACTCATAGAACCTATGAACCTAGAGCTCTGATACCAACTTTTTATGACCCAAAATCCTACCTTAAGGATCATGATGACACCTAGTTTCTAAAACGAGGTAAATCGATCACTTACAATAGTAAAACAAATAAGTACATGATATTATGAAGCAAAGTTTAATATTAATGCGGGAAATAAAGGTGACACAAGCCAACACGACGATAATCACAACAAATCTCCAAGACTAGGTAGTATAGAGTCACGAACTCTAACTAACTACATAGAAATAACTCAAATACAATATTGTCCGGATAGAGAATTGACAATACAAATGTAAGAAAAGGACTCTAAGGGACTCCAATGATCAAAGTAACTCTACCTTGAGTCCTCACGATCAAAGAAAACTTCACTGCCTGGATCTGCTATCTCCAACACATGGATTTGCATAAAAATGTACAAAAGTATAGTATGAATACACCACGATTGGTACCCAGTAAGTATCAAAACTAACCTCGGTGGAGTAGTAATGTGGTTTTAAGTCAAGACATTCACTAATCAAATAACATGTAAAAAAGGAATAATAATATAAAGTAATAATTGTAATCTCATAAAATTAAGAAATAACCATTTTGAACAAATGAAGGTTCCGTTCTGACAATAAGTCATCAAATAAAATCACTCACACACCGCTTCGTGCCCACCTTATCAATCATCCTCGCACGACAAAAATCTCGTGCCACGGCATAGGCCATAACCCGTACGGCAAAGACCTCATGCCACAATATAAGTCTCACTCGCATGGCAAAGACCTCATGCTACAACATAGGCCATACCTCGAATGACAAAGACCTCGTGCCACAATATATGTCTCACTCACACGGCAAAGACTCCGTACCACAATATAAGTCTCACTCGCATAGCAAATACCTCGTTCCATAACAAATACCACAACTACACGGCAAAGACCTCATGCCACCACGTATATTGTACCCGTGTCAGTTACCAATAACATGTTCAAGAGAAATTTATTAAGAATCAAATAAAGTAATGCATGAAAGAAACTTCCCTTTATTTCAATTTGTTATGTTACCAATAAGTCAACAGAATATGAAATAATAATTCCACATAGGTAAATCCATTTTGGCAACCAAATCATCAAGTAATAATAGAGACACAAAATAGCACATTGGGAACAACACAACAAATCATGTAATATGCATGACACACACAAGAAAGTCATAAGCACAGGCAAGAACACTTTTTTTTTATCAACGCCCCCATCCATCACATATCATCCCCATATAGCTACCCTTATCTCACCGCGTTCGCAACAATAAAGCAAATGCTCGCCTTGTCTCGCCACACACATATTAACAATATCCTACCTTGTCTCACCATATGTGCAAACCCGATATACATAGACTGCCTTGTCTCGC
The DNA here is from genome assembly GCF_000390325.3 of Nicotiana tomentosiformis. Lineage (NCBI taxonomy): Eukaryota > Viridiplantae > Streptophyta > Magnoliopsida > Solanales > Solanaceae > Nicotiana > Nicotiana tomentosiformis. Next base: position 22,043,164 of record NC_090814.1, on the reverse strand, counting down.
CACATGTCCAATATCAACAATATAAACAACATGATAGAAACCTCATTCAAACACCTGAACAATCTGCCCAACTAATCCACATGTGCCATAATCATAACCACAACAATTTTCATCAATATAAAACCTCACAATCTATCAATACAGTGCATAAGGACAAACCAATAAAGGAAATGTGGATGTGTGTTCAACATATAAGCATGAATTCAGCTAACTCAATTTAGCAACAATCTCACAAGCGTCCAACTTGTCCAATTAAGAAAATTCAATCCCTATGACATGATCTCTAGCATGGAACATGACCTCAAGTAATCGTTCAAAGAGGAAACACGTAGTGTAGAGATATCAATATCAAAAAAAGGAAATAAGAGCAACCATGAGTCAAATACGGTCATAAATCACACATTCGACCATGTACGCACTCGTCACCTCGTGTACACATAACACAATAAGCAATTAAGCTAAATCTGAAGGGGTAATTCCCCCACACAAGGTTAGGCAAGATACTTACCTCAAAAGCCCCCAATCTATACTCTAAAAATGCTTTTCCCCAAAAATTTACCTTCGCTCGGCTCAAATCTAGCCAAAACTGACTTAATAATGTCAAACAATGCAAGATAATTCAATTTCAATTAATAAAGTTAAGATCTTTACACATTTCTCAAAAAGTCAATAAACGTCAACACCGGGCTCGCCCGGTCAAAACCTGAGTCAAAGAGTAGATCTAGACTACCTATACCCTCACGAGTCCAAATATGTATTGGCTTTCAAATCCGAGTCCAATTCAACTCTCAAATCCCAAATTTTTATTTTTGAAAACATAGAAAAAAATCCCAAAATTGTCTTTCAAATTCCATGATTTTGATGTTAAAACTCATAAATAATCATCTAACATAATCAAATGTTAGTTAAAATCAATTACCCAACATCTTTGTATGAAAATATCCTCCTAAAATCGCCTGCCACCAAGTCTAGAGCTCAAAAATGTGATAAATGAGACTAAGTCCCAATATTCCAACCTTTTGTTCAACTGCAAATGTCGCAAATGCGATCTGGGGTTCGCAAATGCGATCTGGGGTTCGCAAATGCGACAATTGCATTGCATATGCAATGACTGCTGAACCCAAGGGAAGCCACAAATGTAACACTAACTTTGCATATGCGAAGTATACCCCCTCCGCAAAAGCGATCATTCTATCGCAAATGCAGTTGCCCCAGCACAAGTGCCTAATCGCAAATGTGATTCATTGTTCGCGCAAGAAAACCTTGCAACCCCCCAGCCCACCTTGCCAATGCGTTTCCTCTTCACAAATGTGAATAGAGTCTCACATTTGCAAGACCTGCAACATCAGCCCAACATCAACAACTATGAAACATGATCAAATCAATCAGAAACGCGTCTAAAACTCATTCGAGCCCCTGGGGCTCTACACCAAACATCCACACAAGTCTAAGAATATCATACAAACTCTCTCTCAAGTTCAAAATACCAAAATAATATCTGAAACCACGAATCGAATACCAAAACACATAGAATCCACAATGAAATTCAAGAATCGCTAAAATCACAACCAAGTGTCTGATTCCTACCAAAACATCTCGTAATAACACAAAAGTTTACACACAAGTCAGAAATGATAAAATGGACCTATTCCAAGTACCCAAACTAACATCTGTACCCAATAGCCACCAAGTCAACCCTTGGTCAAACTGAGAAAATTTCTTAACTTTAAATTGCCAACTTTCGGCAAACACAGCCACGCCTAAGTCCAGAATCACCGTACGAACCTATTGGAACAATCAAAATACCATTCCAAGGCCGTTCTCACAAAAGTCAAACCTTGGTTAACATTTACAACTTAAGCTTCCAAACTAAGAATCAAGCATTCCAAATCAATCCAAAACCTCCCCGGAACCAAACTAACCATCCTCCGAAAGTCACATAACCACAAATACATACACGGAAAGTTTCCAAAGGGAAAACTGAGCTCAAATATACAAAACAACCGACCGGATCGCTACAACTATATTCAAACTAAGCATATCACAATATTCTAATTTATAATACAATATCCAAACCGAACATGCCATAATATTCTAATTTAGAATGCATTATTAAAATCAAAACATGCCACACTATTATAATTTAAAATACAATATTCAAACTAAACATATCACAATATTCTAATTTATAATACAGTATCCAAACCGAACATGCCATAATATTCTAATTTAGAATGCATTATTCAAATCAAAATATGCCACAATATTCTAATTTAAAATACAATGTTCAAACTAAATATATCATAATATTCTAATTTAGAATACACCATTGAAACCAAAATATATTATAGTATTCTAATTTGGAATACAGTACTGAAACCAAATATGCTATAATATTCTAATTTGGAATACTGTATCCAAATCAAATATTCCATAATTTTCTAATTTGAAATACTGTTTTCTTATCATTCCACAGTTTCTAATATGAAATATTTTGGAATATGGTATTCAAACAAAACATACTATATTATTTTAATTTGGAATACAGTATCCAAGCCAAATATTTCATAAATTTCTAATTTGGAATAACATTTTCAAACCAAACATTCTACAATTTTCTAATTTTGAATAAAGTATTCAAACCAAACATACTACAATATTCTATTTTTGGGTTAAAATAGAATTTTCATTTATCACCAAGCATAATAAAGAGTTGTATAAGAGTCAAAACATGCCTCATTTAGGCCCCAACCTAGAACAAAAGAAGAAAAAACCACGTCCGGCACTATGTCATTATGATTAATACTTCCCCGAGTCCTACTATCTTTTTATGCTTGCTCTATACAGTTTATCAATCCATTCCCGCTCACTATTACTATGTTTCCTAATAAAATAAATACTGACACTATAATCTTGCATTCCTACTGTGCTTACTTAAATAACGCTTGTGGGTTAGTAACCTTGTGATTCCATAACGCATCATTTCTTGCCCTCCAGATTTGTAATAAAGCCTCGACTTGTGTTCCCTCTAATCTTCCTTAGAACTTTGCACCATAGCCCTTGCACATTTGAGTTAATAGTCCCTACCTTCAGCGAGTTAAGCACCAGCCTAAGGAAAGTATCAAGAAACTTACATTCAAAGAACAAGTACTCTACATTTTTCGGTTTGTTTCCACATATCATACACCAGTTAACCTAACTAACTCACATCTTTAGTAGTCTATTCTTGGTCAGTAATCTTTTGTGCATTACCAGCCAGCTTATGAATGAGTGCTTTGAAATGTTGATTATATTCCACATCCACCTAGCCTAGGTTCATTTGTTCATAACTCCCTTCCTCCATCGGTACCCACTCCTAATAGAGTACTTACCATTCAGTGTGATCTAGCCTATATTTACATATCCCCTAAAATATTTGCCCTTTGGTAGAGAATATTTGTTTCTAGTACCAATAGTTATCAGCAGAAGGAGAGTATTTCCGCAAAGACCTGTATTTTATATACAAGTGGTTTACCCATTTCACCCAAATATTATTATCCTTGCTAGCTATGTTCCATACATACTTTGACAAAGCTACTTCATTCCAGATTATACAATCATTAATCCCAATTCCCCTCCTTGTTTGCTTTACACACTATGTCCCAATCCACTAATGGCACCTTCTTGGTGCTCCATTTCCCATTGCAGATGAAGTTCCTTCATATTGAGGTAATATCCTTCAATACTTTCTTAGGAAGAATAAAGATAGATGCCCAGCAAGTGTCAATTTGCATTAGAACTAAGTTCAACTGCATGACTCTCTCTACATATCAGAGATGCCTTATACCTTAGCTTCATACTTTTGCAACCAGCTTATCAACGAATATCTCACAATCTGTACTAGATAACTTCTTAGCAGAGATGGGAACCCCTATATATCTAAAAGGTAAACATTCATTTTGATACCTAGTAAGATCATATATATTAGCAAGGCATTGAGGATCTCTATTTGCACTATAGACATTTGACTTAGTTGTATTTGTGCTTAGTCCAGAAGTATCAGAGAAGGTCTTAAGGCCCCTGAGCATTAACCACTGAAGAAAACCCCCTTTAAAAATAATAGTACATCATATGGAAAGCATAAGTGATTCAGTTTTAAGACTCTACATTTGGTATGGAATTGGAAACCCCTTTTTAGCCACCAGTTGCATGATTCTAGAGAAATATTCCATACATATTACAAAGAGTAGTGGGGATATTGTGTCTTCCTGTCTAAGAACTCTCTGGCCTTTTATATTCACATACACTCCCTCATTGAGAGCTATAGTATACTATGTAGATGTAATACATGTCTTACTCATTTGATGTACCTCTAAGGGAAATTCAAGGCATACAATATCTCCTCCACAAAGTGTAATGATCTGGCTGGTCATTTTATGAATTAAAGTCATGTTCCCCTATTTGATGCTCCAAGTATGTGTATTTGTTTTTATGTGACTTATGGAGATGGTTGATTTTATTTCGAAAAGGTTTTGGATTAAATTGGAAGACTTAGTTCCTAGTTTGTGTAACGACCCAGCCGGTCATTTTGAGAGTTGTAGCTCCGCTCCCCTATTTACTGCTCTTTTTATGCCTTATAGCTATTATGTGACTTGTTGGGGTGGTTGGTTCGGGCCCGGAGAGATTTCAAAATAAATTGAGACACTTAGTATCAAAGTTGGAAGCTTAAGTTAAAAGGGTTGATCGGATATTGACTTTTGAGTAAACGACTTTGAAATAGAGTTTTGAAGGTTCTGTTAGCTCTGTTAGGTGATTTTGGACTTAGGAGCATGTCCGAATTGTGTTTTGGAGGTCCGTAGTTGAATTAGGCTTGAAAGGGCAAAAGTCAAAAATTTAGAAGTTTGACCGGGATTGGACTTTGTGGTTACCAGGCTCGGATTGGAGTTCCAGGAGTTATAGTAGGTCTGTGGTGTTATTTGTGACATGTGTACAAGATTTGGGGTCAATCGGACGTTATTGGATAGGTTTCAGCATCGTTGTAGAAGTTGAAATTTCCTTAGTTTCAATAGGCTTGAATTGGGGTATGATTCATGTTTTTGATGTTTGATGTATTTGAGGGCTCGACTAGGTTCGTATCGTATTTTGGGACTTGTTGGTATGTTTGGTTGAAGTCTCGGGGGCCTCGGGTTGATTTCAGATATTTTTTGGATCAAAGTTTGAGTTTGAGAGACTGCTGTAGCTGAAGCCTTCTGGTGCAATCGCACCTGTAGAACATTGGTCGTAGATGCGAGCTCGCAGAAGTGGGTTAGGAAGCGCAGAAGCGGGCTAGGAAGCGCAGAAGCGGAGGATTGGACTGGGGGACTCTGGAGCGCAGATACGGAAGGTATTCCGCAGGTGCGGACTCGCACCTGCGCTTGGAGGGTTGCAGAAGCAGAAAAGGGAGTGGCGAGGCTGGTCCGCAGAAGCAGATTGCTTGCGCAGAAGCGAAGGTTTCAACCGCAGAAGCGGTTGGTCAGCTTAGTGGCCTACGTAGATGCGGATGATGAACCACAAAAGCGGTGTCGTAGAAGTCCCTTGTACTCATTTTTTATCAATAATCATTTTTCCCCATTGAATTTTCCACCTAGTTTGTGTATATTTAAGGTGGAATTTGGGAATTTGAGGCTAAAGATTTGGTAAATTTGGTATGGTTGGACTCATGGATGAATGGGCTTTTGGGTTTTTGGGTCAATTTTTTACTCTTGATTAATAACTTAGTATTTTCTTATGGAGTTAATTTCTTTATAACGTGTTGATTGTATCGAATTATTTGTGGCTACATTCGAGGCATTCAAAGGCTGTTTCGCGAGGCAAGGGTGTATTGGAGTAGAGATTTTCTCAGATTGAGGTAAGTAACAGTTCTAAATTTGATTCTGAGGGTATGAAACCCCCTATTATGTGTCATGTATTTGGTTTTGAGGTGACACACATGCTAGTTGACGGGCGTGTGGCCGTGCACCGAAAGAATTGTGACTTGGTCAATTTCATGGAACTGTGTAGTTGAATAATCTATTGTTATCCGTATATTCTCCATGTATTAGAGAAATTGAACTACAAATCATGTTAGAAATCATGTTTAGACTATTTGTTGGGACTATAGGGACCCACATAGGTCGTGTATATGTTGAATTATCTGCTAAAATGTTATTTTGTACTCAGTCACAACTTTACTTGCATATTACATATTAGTCTCTATTATTCGTTATTGATGCATTATATCATTATTGTTTGAGCTGATTATCATGATTTCTGAGAGCCCGAGAGACTAGAGAGGTTGGTGACTGAGTAAGGATGAGGGCCTGATTGTGAGGATATTTATGGTATCGGGCTGCACGCCGCAACATATTTCATTGATTTATGCCATGATTGGCTTGTTATAGCGCTTGGGCTGAAGGAGCCCCTCCGGAGTCTGTACACACCCCAGTGAGTACAGGTACCTACTTAGTGCGAGTGTCGAGTGCTGAGTGATTGAGAGAAATGAGTGACTGTGCGAATGAGTGATGGTGAGGTTGGAGTGAATGGGAGGACTGAGTGACTGTTGCTCTGAGATTATGCATATGACTTTCATTTCTGTTGCACTTCAGCTATCATATATCACCTTCTTGTTTTTTCTGAGAGATATTATATTCTGTTTCACCTGAACTTGACATGGATTAACTGTTGTGGCCTAAATTGCCAAACTTGAAAGAATGCCTACCTTCCTATGTTGAAATTACTATAATTAAACTATAACTATGAAGCTTGTCACTACTTTCAGTCCTTTATTTAGTCTTGTTACTTACTGAGTTTGTTGTACTTACGCTACACCCTACACTTCGCGTGCAGATCTAGGTGCTTCCGTACACAGTGGGTGCTGATTCCTTTGCATAGTTGATCATGTGGAGATTTCAAGCTAGCTGCCTGGCGTTTCGCAGACCTTGTCTCTCCTTCCCTATCTTTCTGCTTTATGTATTTAGTTTCAGACTATTATAGACAGTACTCCCATAATTGTGATGTTTAGACGCTCATGTACTCAGTGACACCCCGATGTTGGGAATTTCTGTATTGGTGTTGAACATGTGTTGAGGTCCTAAGGGCCTCGGGTGAGTTTCGGATGGTTAACGGATCAAAAACCGGACTTAAACAACTGCTGCAAAAGCTGCTACAATTTTCTGTTGGAAATGCTGTCAAAAATCGAACTTCCTGAGGATCGAAGGTAGGCTCGAGATCCATGATCGATGGCAGGCTCGAGATCAATGATCGATGGAAGGCTCGAGATCCATGAACGATGGCAGGCTCGAGAGCCATGATCGAAGGCCCAGGGTCGAGAGTTATGAACAAGGCCAGTGATCGAAGGCCATAAAGATCGAAGCCATGATCGATAGCCAGGATTGATGGCTGTGATCGAGCCCCAGGGTCGAGGTCCAAGATCGAAGCTACGATCAAAGTCCATGACCGAGGTCCATGATCGAGGACCATGATCGAACCCCATGATCGGACTCCCCTTAATCGGACTCCCCATAATGGGACTCCCATGATCGAGGTCACCCTAGACAGATCTGTAAGATATAAAATCAGGGGGGCTTCATCCCATTCGCCATTTTTAACAACTTGGAGCTTGAGCAGAGGCGATTTTTGTTATATCTTCAAGGAAAAACATTGGGGTAAGTGTTCTTAACTCAATCTTGGTTAGATTACCCGAATCCATCACTGTTTTTAACATTTAATTGGTGATTTAAATTGGGAAAAATTTGAAAACCCTCTTGGATAGATTTGAGGATTTGAGGGTCGAATCGTTATCGGAATTTAGTCATTTTGGTATGGTTAGACTCGTGGTTGAATGGGCGTTCATATTTCGTAACTTTCACCGGATTCCGAGATGTAATTTTGAGTTAATTTCAGATTTTATTAAAAAATATAATATTTTCTTATGAAATTGATTACTATAATTTTTGTTGACTGTATTGAATTAATTATGACTAGATACGAGTCGATCGGAGTCGAAAAATCAAGGAAAAAGCATAATACTTGATTAAATTGGAGCAAATTGAGGTAAGTGACTTGTCTAACCTTGTGGGGGAAATTTCCCCTAGAATTGATATTAATGTGATTATTGAAATGTGTTGAAAGTTGTGTACACGAGGTGACGAGTGTGTACACGGGCTAAATGTGAAAGATTATATTTTAAAATTATGTAGATCATTGTTGCACATTTATTAAATTATTTTATCTTGTTATATTCTTCATCATTGATCTGTGATATATATATATATTTTAAATTTGTTTGCCTTTTTCTGCTAATTGTTTTACCTGTTTAATTAAAACTTGGTTTCTTTTATACTGTGCATTATTGAAGGTTAATTTTATTTAAATTAAATATTATTAATATGAAGTATTTGACATTTTTTAAATTTGATATTGAAGCAATGTATTAAAAATTTAAAATATTATTTTCCTGAATTATTTATTCTTGAATATTTTCGTAAGATTTTTTTTGGATTATTCTGGCATGAGCCGTGAGCTCTTTATTATTGAAAAATATTGTTGTTGATATTATTTGTGGAAAATTGAAATATTGGGCACTTGAGGTACAAATTGTGATATATTGTGATATTGATACGCATGCGGTGATATAAGGTCTGGGTGTTGAAACGCATGCGGTGAGATAAGGATGGCTTGATACGCGTGGCTAGTAGGGGTGACTACTAGAAGTCATGCGGTGTGCTAAGGGTGGCTAAAACGCGGGATACTATTTAGGAAAAAAAATTGCTTTCTTTAAATAAATTGTGAAGGTTCCCGCGGTGGTATAAGAAAATGAGATATTGTGAAATTATTTATAATTTAGAACTACGGGGCGGTACCTCGGTAGTGCCCTTGTTGTTATTGATTTATGGCCATAGTTGCTTTCGATTAATTGTTGTGATTTTCATAAAGTTGAAGAAAATTCTGTTTTGATTCCACGAGATATTATTTACAATTATTTGATGTCATTAAATGTGACATACTATTTGATTCATTTCTAATGTCATTTTATTTTACTATATTGATAAATATTTTACCATGCCATTATTATATTCTAGTAGGGCCTCACCTGACCTCGTCACTACTCTACCGAGGTTAGGCTTGACACTTACTGGGCACCGCTGTGGTGTACTCATGCTATACTTCTGCACATCTTTTTGTTCATATCCAGGTACATTTTACCAGCCTAGACGTTAGTGAGTTACCTGCGCACAGAGTTTTCGAGGTATATCTGCCAGCGTCCGCAGACTCCGGAATCCCCTTCTATCATTTTATGTTGCTTCCTTATATTTTATTTAGACCTTGACTTATAGAGACATTGAGAATAAATTCTTAGAAGCTTGTGATTTATTTCTATCGGGTTTTGGGAGTTGAAATTGTTTGAATTGTAGTTTATCTATTTCAAATATTATTATTATTCCGCATTGATAGGCTTACCTAGTCTTAGAGACTAGGTGTCATCACGACATCCTACAGAGGAAATTTGGGATCGTGACAAGTTGGTATCAGAGCACTAGGTTCATAGGTGTTATGAGTCACAAGCAGGTTTAGTAGAGTCTTGAGGATCGGTACGGAGACGTCTGCACTTATCTTCGAGAGGCTATGGAACTGTTAGGAAATATTCACTTCTTTGATTCCTTATCGTGCGTATTTGTTGACTTCAAAATTTTAAACAATTGTCTTTCTATTCTCTCACAGATGGTGAGGACACGCACGACTGGATCTGATGATCAAACACCCGCGCCCCCTATTGGAGCCGCAAGAGGCCGGGGTCGGGGCAGAGGCCGAGGAACACCACGTGGTGCAGCCAGAGCACCTGCACAAACTGCTGCACCAGAGCCACCAGTAACTCCCGTTGGAGAGCAGGCACCTAAGACGCCTGTTACTACTCCCGCACTTCAGGAGACTCTTGCCAAGTTTTTGAGCATGTTTGGCACTTTAGCTCAGGCAGGATTAATTCCACTTGCTCCTGCCATATCTCAGGCTGGGGGAGGAGCGTAGAATCCCGCCACCCATACTCCAGAGCCACGTAACCAAGTTGACCATGCCCCAGAGGTTATACTAGTACAACCAGTTGTCCCAGTTCGGCATGATATTAGGACAACAGTTTCAGAGGGGGAGCAACTCAGGCTCGAGAGGTATAAGAAGTACCACCCTCCCACTTTCAGTGGTTTAGCTTCAGAGGATGCTCAGGGTTTTCTGGAGGAATGTCACCGTATCCTTCGTACTATGGGTATTGTGGATTCCAGTGGGGTTTCTTTCACGACATTCCAGTTTAGAGGAGCAGCCTACCAGTGGTGGCGGGCATATGAGTTGGATAGTCCCGCTGAGGCATCTTCACTCACTTGGACTCAATTTTCGGATATGTTCTTAAGAGAGTATGTTCCTCAGAGTCTTAGGGATGCATGGCGTGCAGAGTTTGAGCAGTTGCGCTAGGGTTCTATGACTGTGTCAGAGTATGCGGTCCGATTCAGTAATTTGGCTAGGCATGCACCAGCCTTAGTTGCTACTGTTCGAGAACGGGTTCGTAGATTTATTGAGGGTCTTCACCCTAGTATCAGATACAGTATGGCCCGATAGCTAGAGATAGACATCACATACCAATAGGTGGTGTCAATTGCTAGAATATTGGAAGGTATGCGGACTCGGGAGAGGGAAGAGAGGGAAGCTAAGAGACCCCGAGATTCTGGAACATATAATAATTCTCATGCCCCAGTTGCAGCCCGTCATGGTAGAGGTTATGTGAGCCATCCTATTAATTCAGCACTTCCAGCTTCCAGTGGTATTCCGACTACTCCCAGACCTCAGGTTCCATATTACGCACCACCAGTGTCTTCTGTACCTCCTATACGGGGTGCTTTCAGTAGACAGTCTAGTAGATCAGGCCCGAGCCAGTCCCAACAGCCACGTCCTCCGAGGGCTTATTTTGAGTGTGGTGACACTCGTCATATTATGAGAGATTGCCCCAGATTTAGGAGGGGTGCACCTCCACAAATTTCTCAGGCCCCACCTATTCCACAGGGATCTCAGACTTCTCAGGCCATGATTACTGCACCAGTTGCCACTCCACCTGCACAACCAGCTAGAGGTGGAGGTCGGGCAGGTAGAGGTCGCCCTAGAGGGGGAGGCCAGGCCAGATATTATGCCCTTCCTGCTAGGACAGATACCGTTGCATCCGATTTTGTTATCACATGTATTATTCCGATCTGTCATAGAGATGCATCAGTTTTATTTGATCCAGGCTCCGCTTATTTTTATGTGTCATCTTATTTTGCCCCCTATTTGGGCATATCATGTGATTACTTGAGTTCTTCTATTTATGTATCTACACCCGTGGGTGAATCCATTATTGTGGACCGTATGTATCGGTCGTATTTAATTATTATCAGTGGTTTTGAGACCAGAGCTGATTTATTATTGCTTAGTATGGTGGATTTTGATATTATTTTGGGCATGGACTGGTTGTGGCCCTATCATGCTATTCTTGATTGTTACGCCAAGATGGTGACATTGGCTATGCCGGGTCTACCGCAGCTAGAGTGGAGAGGTACCTCGGATCATGTTCCTAGCAGGGTTATTTCATTTCTTAAAGCTCAACGAATGGTTGAGAAGGAGTGTGATGCGTATCTGACCTATGTGAGAGATGTTAGTATTGATACTCCTACTGTAGAGTCAGTTCCTGTAGTAAGGGATTTTTCTGATGTATTTCCAGCAGATCTTCCGGGTATGCCACCCGATAGGGATATTGATTTTGGTATTGATATACTACCGGGTACTCAGCCTATTTCTATTCCACCATACCATATGGCCCCAGCAGAGTTGAAAGAATTAAAAGAACAGTTACAGGAATTGCTTGATAAGGGTTTCATTTGGCCTAGTGTATCGCCGTGGGGTGCTCCTGTCTTATTTGTAAAGAAGAAGGATGGTTCTATGCGGATGTGTATTGATTATCGCTAGTTGAACAAGGTTACAGTGAAGAACAGGTATCCGTTGCCATGTATTGATGACTTATTTGATCAGCTTCAGGGTGCCAGGGTATTCTCAAAAATTGACTTACGTTCAGGATATCATCAGTTGAAGATTCGGGAGCCAGATATTCTGAAGACTGCTTTCAGGACTCGGTACGGTCATTACGAGTTCCTTGTGATGTCTTTTGGGCTGAGCAACGCCCCAGCAACATTTATGCACTTAATGAATAGTGTATTTCAACCCTATCTTGATTTCATTCGTCATTGTATTTATTAACGACATTCTGGTGTATTCCCGGAGTAGGGAAGATCATGAACAACACCTGAGGACTGTGCTTCAGATTTTGAGACAAAGGAAGTTATATGCAAAATTTTCAAAGTGTGAATTCTGGCTTGATTCAGTGGGATTTTTGGGTTATATAGTTTTGTGCGAGGGGAACAAGGTAGATCCAAAGAATATTGAAGCAGTGCAGAGTTGGTCCAGACCGTCCTCAGATACGGAAATTCGGAGTTTCCTTGGTTTGGCTGGGTATTATCGCCGATTTGTAAAGGGTTTCTTTTCTATTGCTGCATCTATGACCAAATTGACCCAGAAGGGTGCTCCGTTCAGGTGGACCGAGGAATGTTAGGAGAGCTTCCAAAAGCTCAAGACAGCTTTGACTACAGCCCCAGTATTGGTATTACCTACGGGTACAGGATCTTATACTGTGTATTGTGACGCGTCACGTATTGGTCTCGGTACAGTGTTGATGCAAGATGGTAGGGTGATTGCCTACGCGTCCATACAGTTAAAGGTGTATGAGAAGAATTATCCTGTACATGACCTGGAGTTAGCAGCTATTGTTCATGCCTTCAAAATTTGGTGGCATTATTTGTACGGTGTCCATTGTGAGATCTACACTGATCACCGGAGTCTACAACATATGTTTAAATAAATGGATCTTAACTTGCGGCAGCGGAGGTGGTTGGAGTTGCTTAAGGATTATGATATCACCATTCTCTATCATCCTGGGAAGGCCAATGTGGTGGCCGATGCCTTGAGTCGTAAGGCGGAGAGTTTGGGCAGCTTAGCATATTTACCGGTAGCAGAAAGGCCTTTGGCCTTGGATGTTCAGGCTTTGGCCAACCAGTTTGTTAGATTGGATGTTTCCGAGCCGAGTCGAGTTTTAGTTTGCGTGGTTTCTCAGGCTTCTCTTTATGATCGTATCAGGGAACGCCAATATGATGACCCCCATCTGCTTGTCCTTAAGGATACAGTTCAGCACGGTGATGCCAAGGAAGTCACTATTGGAGATGACGATGTATTACGGATACGGGGCAGGCTATGTGTGCCTAATGTGGATGGCTTGCGTGAGTTGATTCTGTAGGAGGCTCACAGTTCGTGGTACTCCATTCATCCGGGTGCTGCAAAGATGTATCAGGACTTGAGACAACACTATTGGTGGAGGCGGATGAAGAAAGACATAGTGGGGGTATGTATCGCGGTGTCTAAATTGTCAACAGGTAAAATATGAGCATCAGCGACCGGGTGGATTACTTCAGAAGTTAGAGATTCCAGAATGGAAATGGGAGCAGATCACTATGGATTTTGTTGTTGGGCTCCCATGGACTCAGCGGAAGTTTGATGCAGTTTGGGTGATTGTGGATAGGCTGACCAAATCAGCTCATTTCATTCCTGTGATTACTACTTACTCTTCAGAGTAGCTGGCTCAGGTATATGTTCGTGAGATTGTCAGACTTCACGGTGTACCAGTATCTATCATCTCTGACTGGGGTACACAGTTTACCTCACGGTTTTGGAGGGCAGTACAATGTGAGTTGGGTACTCGGGTAGAGTTGAGTACAACATTTCACCCTCAGACGGATGGGCAGTCCGAACGCACTATTCAGATACTGGAGGATATGCTTCGTGCATGTGCGATAGATTTTGGGGGTGCTTGAGATCAGTTCTTACCACTTGCGGAGTTTGCTTACAACAACAGTTACCAGTCAAGCATTCAGATGGCTCCGTATGAGGCCTTGTATGGTAGGCGGTGCCGGTCTCCTGTGGGTTGGTTCAAATTGGGCGAGGCTAGACTATTGGGTACAGACTTGGTTCAGGATGCCCTGGAAAAGGTTAAGATGATTCAGGATCGACTTCGTACAGCCCAATCTAGACAGAAGAGTTATGCGGATCGGAAGGTTTGCGATGTTGCATTCATGGTTGGTGAGAGGGTATTGCTCTGGGTTTCGCTTATGAAGGGTGTGATGAGGTTCGGGAAGAAGGGCAAGTTGAGCCCTAGGTATATTGGGCCTTTTGAGATTCTTGAGAGAGTTGGAGAGGTGGCTTACAGACTTGCACTACCACCTAGTCTTTCTGCGGTTCATCCGGTATTCCATGTTTCTATGCTTCGGAAATATCACGGTAATCTGTCTTATGTGTTAGACTTCAGTTCGGTTCAGTTGGACAAGGATTTATCTTATGTTGAGGAACCAGTGGCTATTTTAGATTGGCAGGTCCGAAAGCTGAGGTCAAAGAACATTGCTTCCGTGAAGGTTCAATGGAGGGGTCATTCGGTCGAGGAGGCGACTTGGGAGGCCGAGCATGATATACGCAACTGTTATCCACACTTATTCACTAGCTCAGGTACTTTTTCTAACTCCGTTCGAGGACGAACGTTTGTTTTAGAGCTAGAGAATGTGATGACCCAAAATGTCATTTTTAAATTTAATGATTAATTATGTGATCTAAGCACTATTTACCATTACTCGACTTGCGTGTGCAGTCCGTAAAAATTTTTCCGAAAAGTTTTCAGGTGAAAAATGGATTAAAATGTGAATTAGATGTTTAAAACACAACTGAGTTGACTTTGGTCAATATTTTGAGCAAACGGACTCGGATCGGTATTTTGACAGTTCCGTTAGGTCCGTATTGTGAATTGGGACTTGGGCGTATGCCCGAAATCAAATTCCGAGGTCCCTAGCCCGAGATATGGAATTTTGACGAAAAATTTAAAGTTTAAGTTCAAATAGTGACCGGATATCGAATTATGTGCAAATGACCCCGGAATAGAATTTTGATGATTCCAAAAGCTCTGTATGGTGATTTTGGACTTAGGAGCATGATCAGAATTTTATTTGGAAGTTCGTAGTGGAATTAAGCTTGAAATGCCGAAAGTTGAATTTTTGGGAAGTTTGACCGAGGGGTTGACTTTTTGATATCGGGGCAAAATCCGATTCTGAAAATTTTCATAGTTCCGTTATGTCATTTATGACTTGAGTGCAAAATTTGAGGTCAATCGGACTTGATTTGATAGATTCCGGTGTTGTTTGTAGAAATTGAAAGTTTCAAAGTTCATTAGGTTTGAATCTATGTGTGATTTGTGGTTTTAGCGTTGTTTGATGTGATTTGAGATTTCCAATAAGTTCGTATGATATTTTAGGACTTGTTGGTGTATTGGGTTGAGGTCCCAAGGGCCTCGGGTGAGTTTCGGATGGTTAACGGATCAAAAACGGGACTTAAACAGCTGCTGCAAATTTCTGTTGGAAATGCTGTCAAAAATCGAACTTCCTTAGGATCGAAGGAAGGCTCGAGATCCATGATCGATGGCAGACTCGAGTACCATGATCGATGGCAGGCTCGAGGGCCATGATTGAAGGCCACTGATCGAAGGCCCAGGGTCGAGAGCTATGACCAAGGCCAGTGATCGAAGGCCATAAAGATCGAAGCCGTGATCGATAGCCAGGATTGATGGCTGTGATCGAGCCCCAGGGTCGAGGGCCAAGATCGAAGCTATGATCGAAGGCCAAGACCGAGGTCCATGATCGAGGACCATGATCGGACCCCATGATCGGACTCCCCTTAATCGGACTCCCCATAATCAGACTCCCCATGATCGGACTCCCATGATCGAGGTCACCCTCGACAGATCTGTAAGATATAAAATCAGGGGGGCTTCGTCCCATTCGCCATTTTTAACAAGTTGGATTTTGATCGGAGGCGATTTTTGTTATATCTTCAAGGAAAAATATTGGGGTAAGTGTTCTTAACTCAATCTTGGTTAGATTACCCGAATCCATCACTGTTTTTAACATTTAATTGGTGATAAGTTGGGAAACATTTGGAAACCCTCTTGGATAGATTTGAGGATTTGAGGGTCGAATTTTTATCAGAATTTAGTCATTTTGGTATGGTTAGACTCGTGGTTGAATGGGCGTTCATATTTCGTAACTTTCGCCGGATTCCGAGATGTGGGCCTCACGGACAAATTTTGAGTTAATTTCGGATTTTATTGAAAAATGTAATATTTTCTTATGAAATTGATTACTATAATTTTTGTTGACTATATCGAATTAATTATGACTAGATACGACTCGATCGAAGTCGAAAAATCGAGGAAAAAGCATAATACTTGATTAAATTGGAGCAAGTCGAGGTAAGTGACTTGTCTAACCTTGTGTGGGGGAAATTTCCCCTAGAATTGATATCAATGTGATTATTAAAATGTATTGAAAGTCGTGTACACGAGGTGACGAGTGTGTACACGGGCTAAATGTGAAAGGATATATTTTTAAATTGTGTAGATCATTGTTGCGCATTTATTAAATTATTTTATCTTGTTATATTCTTCATCATTGATCTGTGATATATATATATATATATTTTAAATTTGTTTGTCTTTTCCTGCTAATTATTTTACCTGTTTAATTGAAACTTGGTTTCTTTTATACTGTGCATTATTGAAGGTTGATTTTATTTAAATTAAATATTATAAATATGAAGTATTTGACATTTTTTAAATTTGATATTGAAGCAACGTATTAAAAATTTGAAATATTATTTTCCTGAATTATTTATTCTTGAATATTTTTGTAAGATTTTTTTTGGATTATTCTGGCATGAGCCGTGAGCTCTTTATTATTGAAAAATATTGTTGTTGATTTTTTTTGTGGAAAATTGAAATATTGGGCACTTGAGGTGCAAATTGTGATATATTGTGATATTGATACGCATGCGGTGGTATAAGGTCTGGGTGTTGAAACGCTTGCGGTGAGATAAGGGTGGCTTGATACGCGTGGCTAGTATGGGTGACTACTAGAAGTCATGCGGTTTGCTAAGGGTGGCTAAAACGCGGGATGCTATTTCGGGAAAAAAATTACTTTCTTTAAATAAATTGTGAAGGTTCCCGCGGTGGTATAAGGAAATGAGATATTGTGAAATTATTTATAATTTGGAACTACAAGGCGGTACCTCGATAGTGCCCTTGTTGTTATTGATTTATGGCCATAGTTGCTTTCGATTAATTATTGTGATTTTCATAAAGTTGAAGAAAATTCTGTTTTGATTCCACGAGATATTATTTGCAATTATTTGGTGTCATTAAATGTGACATACTATTTGATTCATTTCCAATGTCATTTTATTTTACTATGTTGATAAACATTTTACCATGCCATTATTATATTCCAGTAGGGCCTCACCTGACCTCGTCACTACTCTACTGAGGTTAGGCTTGGCACTTACTGGGCACCGCTGTGGTGTACTCATACTATACTTCTGCACATCTTTTTGTGCAGATCCAGGTACATTTTACCAGCCTAGACATCAGTGAGTTACTTGCGCACAGAGACTTCGAGATTTATCTGCCAGCGTCCGTAGATTCCGGAGTCCCCTTCTATCATTTTATGTTGCTTCCTTATATTTTATTTAGACCTTGACTTCTAGAGACATTGAGAATAAATTCTTAGAAGCTTGTGATTTATTTCTACCGGGTTTTGGGAGTTGAAATTATTTGAATTGTAGTTTATCTATTTCAGATATTATTATTATTCTGCATTGTTAGGCTAACCTAGTCTTAGAGACTAGGTGCCATCACGACATCCTATGGAGGGAATTTGGGGTCGTGACAAGTCTGCTTCAGGACATGCTTTAGACATAGAGTATAAATTACCTAATACTGGTATTTGTCAGAATAAAGTCTGCATTCCTCACTTCTTTTTCTTGGTTAAAAATTAGTTATACCCTCCAATTATACTTGGAACACCTTTTATTAACGCTATTTATCCTTTTACTAGCATAGACTCAAAAGGTTTTACAGCTACTTATAAGGATAAAAAAATAAGTTACACGTTTGTTACATATCTCGTAACTAGAGATATAAATGCTTTAATTGATATGAAGCAAAGACATATTGATTCGTTACAATTGGAATTGTTTAGTATGAATAAATTTGATACTTTAAATTCTACTAAAGTGCAGGAAAAGATTAAATTGATTTCCGAAAATATCGCTATTGATATTTGTGCTGAGCATCCCAGTGCTTTTTGGAATAGAAAAAAGCATATTGTCACTCTTCCATATGAAGATAATTTCTCTGAGGATGATATTCCTACTAAATCTTGACCTTGTCAGATGAGCGCTGAATTGGTAAAATTCTGCAAAAAAGAGAATGATAATTTGTTACAAAAGGGTTTGATAAAACCCTTAAAATCTGCTTGGTCTTGCACAACTTTTTATGTTAATAATGCTGCTGAAAAGGAACGTGGTATTCCTAGATTGGTTATTAATTATAAACCTTTAAATAAGTATTTAAAGTGGATAATATATCCAATTCCCAATAAAAAGGATTTATTGTCAAGATTATATGATGCCAATATATTTTTAAAATTTGATTTAAAATCTGGATATTGGCAGATTCAAATATTTAAAGAGCATACTTATAGAACTGCTTTTAATGTTCCATTTGGGCAATATGAATGGAATGTTATGCCTTTTGGTTTAAAGAATGCCCCTTCTGAATTTCAAAAAATCATGAATGATATATTTAATCCATATCTGAATTTTATCATTGTTTATATTGATGACATTTTGATATTCTCCAAAACATTTGAAATGCATATTAAGCATTTAGATATTTTAAAAAGAATTGTTATACAAAATGGTTTGGTTATTTCAAAACAAAAAATGAGCTTATTCCAAACTAATATTCGATTTTTATGACATTATATTTGTCAAGGAAAAATAACTCCGATTCAAAGATCTATTGATTTTGCTTCAAAATTTTCTGATATTATTACTGATATAACTCAGTTACAAAGGTTTTTGGGAAGTTTAAATTATATATCACCTTTTTATAAAGACTTGTCTCGTGATTTAGCTCCCTTATATGATAGGCTAAAAAGGATTATAAAAACCCTTGGACTGATAGTCATACTATTTTAGTTAAAAATATTTAATAACATGTTAAATCTTTACCTTGTTTAACCCTTGCTAATCCTGCATGGCCAAAGATTGTCGAGACAGATGCGTCTAATATTGGTTGTGGAGGAATTTTGAAACAAATAAATCCAAATAATAATCATGAATACTTGATTAGATTTCACTCTGGTAAAAGGTCTGATGCCCAGAGAATATACGCTATTGTGGCTCATGAAATGTTAACTATAGTTAAATGTGTTTTAAAATTCCAAGATGATTTATATAATCAAAAGTTTTTGATAAAAACTGACGCTCAATCTGTTAAATATATGTTTAACAAAGATTTTAAACACGATGCCTCAAAATTGATATTTGCAAGATGGCAGGCTCAATTAGCCCCCTTTGATTTCGAAATTCAATACAAAAAGGGAATTAATAACTCTCTGCCAGATTTCTTATCTCGTGAATATTTGCAGGATGGAAACCCCATGGGGCAGAGGTAGAGGTAGGGGAATGGGAAGATCATCCCCATATTCCCAATGGAGAACATCCCCTTCAGGATCGTCATACGGATGCACATCAAACTCCCCAGTTATACAAATGGGAAGAAGGAGCTTGACTAATGAGAAGATATCTCTCAGAGGAGAATCCTCAATTGGAGCATCTGTTCACTTGGAAGATATTCCAGAAGATAGTCCGTTATACGCACACTTGCAGGTATATTTGACTGCTCAAAAGCAAAGTGATACTTTTGCTTCAATTACAAAAGAGGACAATGATGATATCAAGTCCTATGAGAAATTGCTTAAAAAAGAAATGATATTTCTTTTAGAAAATACGGATATTCTGAGGAAAGAAGAACCATGGAGGATATTCCAAAGGTATTTGATAAATGGATTATATTATCCGGGTGAGTCATACAAAACCCGTTCTTATTATGAGACCATTCTCACCAGTACAGGCAGTGCAAAATTTCAGCACTTTTCTGGTTATAGCACAGACGAGAATATTTATAACTTCTCAAAAACCATTATCAAACATATTATATTTGTTGAAGATTGGGGTATATCTACAATGAAAGAAAGGCAGATAAGCCTTAATAAATCCCATATGAATTTTACCTATTGGGATTATATCCAGGCCTTTGATAAAGTTCTCTACTAAAATAATGATAGACATAAGCACACTTAGTTTATAAAAGTATGTACAAAGATATTTGCAGAACCCATTCCTAATTGGTTTCTAAACTTGTGGTCATACCACGGTCCGACAGTCAAGATATTACCTTATCCATTTCTTATGTTATACAAAGAATGGACAAAAGTTTCACCAATGATAAACGAGTTATACCACACAGATCATATCTGTTACTTAGAAAAGATTGACCAGATATATTTCTTTTTAGAATTCTCTATTCCTTGGATTCATAAATGGACTCCAGAGGTAGGATTCACTGAGGAACAGATTCCTTGTTTATACAGAACCTTTTATAATAATTTCTGGGATAAACTGATGAAAAAGTATCCCAAAACAAAGACGTTATACGATCAAGAACTCTTGGATTCCATTAAAACAAAAATCCAAGAATATTCCAGCAATCCTCAGAAAGAGAAAATTGACGATAGCTCAGTTCGTCACATTGCCAGAAAGATCTCCTTTCAAGAAGGGGATAAAGAAAAAATGATTAATGACTATTTGGAAGAAGTAAAAAGAAATTTGCTTCGTTCTATCAATCAATATGAGAAATCAGACACTTCAATGCAAAGTGAGACCAGTAACGATGATATCACAGATGACTCTCAACCTATTGAATCAGAGAAGATATTATCTGATGAAGCCTTACAAGATGCGGAAGAATTCCTCCGCTATATGAAAGAATTAGAGAAACGGCCAGCACAGTGAAGCCGCCGGACCCCACAGCACAGTGAAGTTGCCGGACCCAGCCGCTGGACCTCACTCAACAGTAGAAATACTGTTTTGTACAGTAGAAACACTGTACAGGGACCCAGTATGTGGGACCCTTTTTACTGTTTAAAGATTCTTTTTCTTTTTCTATTTATACGTTCATTCTTTCAGAGAGGAAGGGCGGAAGCCAAAAACTCTCTCTCTCTTAAATCTCTCTTCTCTCAATTGTAAGTACTACTCTGTAATGGAAGATCAAGTAAATAAAATCTCAAGTTCTTCATATACATGCCTTGCATCCCGGCCTTATAAGGTATTTATTTTCTTACTTATAGTATTTCTTCTAGTCTCTCCTCTCTGGCCGTGACTATGTCCGGCTAAGAGACTTCATATCTATGTTGAATATCTAACTTCTCTCCTATATAAACCATGAAAGATTTGGCCTCTATCTAAATATAAATAAGTTTTATATATAGTATTTTGACTTGGTTTCAAGATGGTGGTACAGTCTAATATAGCACTACTCTTATTGGCTTTACCTTAGTGGCTCCGTCTAGCCAGCCGTGAAGCTTAGCCCGTTAAATGAGTTGAAAAGGGCATCTTCTTTCACGGTTAGAACTGCTAGATACATGGGCTCAATAAGAGTATGTATTATATTAGGATAGACCCCTTGCTTGAGTAAAAGGTTAGACCTTCCATACAGTCATTAAACTATATAAAATATTCTTGTATATTTCGATTCTTATATCCTTACTGATTGTGCGGATTACCGCCAGTCTTTAAACATAAGGATACTGAATTAGCTAGATTGGGTACTCTCAATCGTGTTAAATTAGAGATCTTTAACTGGTGGAAACCTCGGTGGACATATAATGGTCAACCTTAGCCCGTTAAATGAGTTGAAAAGGGCATCTTCTTTCACGGTTAGAACTGCTAGATACATGGGCTCAATAAGAGTATGTATTATATTATGACAAACCCCTTGCTTGAGTAAAAGGTTAGACCTTCCATACAGTCATTAAACTATATAAAATATTCTTGTATATTTTGATTCTTATATCCTTACTGATTGTGCAGATTACCGCTAGTCTTTAAACATAAGGATACTGAATTAGCTAGATTGGGTACTCTCAATCGTGTTAAATTAGAGATCTTTAACTAGTGAAAATCTCGGTGGACATATAATGGTCAGCAGAGGTGTGAAACAATTCCAGTTCCCGATAAATCGGTGATCTCTGTTTTAGCGAGATTGAGAAGCTCGTGCGGATTACCTCCCGCCTACACTTGATCCTGTTAAATTAGTATTAGAGCCTAGGAACTTTCATGGTATATATGAGATAGATCTGAAATATTCGACATAGATATATTTCTTATTATGGATTTAGGAGAAACTAGTATGAAAAATACTAGACTAGAAGAGGTAGATATACCTCAAAACCTTGATTTGTTGAACAAATGGACGATTCCTAAAGTCCCTATTAGAACAATCTATGATTATGGATGGTTTGATAAACTTTCTTCTAAAGAACTTGTTAAAACTACTGAGCAATCTCTAGCTTTAAATTCGTCTGAACAGACTATTCGTTTGTTAAACAAGCATGATGTAGATTTATATAAAAATCAGTATAATTATTTGCATGTCGGTATGGTTCAAATTGCTTTTAAACCATTAACCCTTAAAGGGTTACCAGAGACGTTTTTGGCTTCTCTCAGAGATGCTAGAAAGCTGAATTTTAGACAGTCTCTGATGGTTTCTATTGAATCTACTATGGCCTACGGTCCAGTATATTTTAATACTCAACCCAATCTTCAATTATCTCTATCTGATGTTAATATACTTGATGCCTTGACATTAAATGTGAAAACGCATGGTTATAATTATGCGCCTGGTTCTGAACTTATATGTTTATCATATAGAATTTATTTTAAATTACTATCTACGTTAAACCCTAGATGTAAACTATATGATACATCCGATCAGACTATATTAGTGTAAACCAATTTTGCAAAGTCTATTGTCACCACGAGGAGAGACCTATTAAGTGGGAAGAAATTAATTTCCCAACTACTTGGACTTTGGATTCGGTTATATCCCCTAGTTAGATAACTAATGCTATTAGTAATACTGAATATTCTCATATTACTCAAAATCCGGATGATAGGATTTGCATTCAATTTGATGATAATAGTTTCACTTATAATAGACAGTCATTTTCTAATAATAGACTTTTGCCTGCTATTAATTATAATAGACATTCTTTCACCAATCGTAGACTGTTGCCTGATATTCAACATATTTCTCCTGTTGAACCAGTCTATGGACTAGCTAGAAATCGTGCTGCATCTTTACATACAATTTCTACTAACGTAGGTGATAAGCATGTTGAAAGGGTCAAAATTAACCCCCAAACAAATATTGTTCAGGATAATGATAATATTTCTGATAAGGATATTTCTTCTGCATCCGAAATGGATTTCAACCCCAGTGATGTTTAATGATCCCACACCAAATAGATTTTAGTCCAAGGTCACAAGCAAGAAGTTATATTCAAAAAGAATTTTTTAATAATAAATGGAACCGGTTTAAAACTTGGTTTTTTGATAATTATAGTAAAGATGATTTAAATAATATTTCTCAAGAGTTTTATGAAGCTTGTGCTTTACATAATCAAATTATGTATTTTGTTTCTTGGTTTATAACCACCTATTTACCACTTTATATAAAAGTTTTAGAAAGATCTTATAAATATGGGAGTGGCAATATTACTAAAGCCATATACCCTCCTCAAGCACCTTTTGTTTTACCTAATAATACAGGTATTACGTTTACTGCATTTCAAAAATTTATTGATGAAGATGTTTGTAACGACCCGGCCGGTCATTTCGAGAGTTATAGCCCCGTTTTCCCCATTTCTACTTTTTTTGTGTTATTCATCTATATTATGTTATATCGGGTTAGTTGGTTCGGGCCCGGAAGGAACTCAGAGTGAATTGAGACACTTAGTCTCTTAAGTAGAAACTTAAGTTGGAAAAGTCAACCGGATGTTGACCTATATGTAAACTATCTCGGATTTGAATTCTGATGGTTCCGTTAGCTCCGTTAGGTGATTTTGGACTTAGGAGTGCGTCCAGAATATGATTTGGAGGTCCTTGATAGAATTAGGCTTGAATTGACGGAATTGGAAATTTGACGATTTCAGTCGGCCGTGGAAAATTTGATATCGGGGTTGGAATGGAATTCCGGAAGTTGGAGTAGGTTTGTAGTGTCATTTTTGATGTGTGTGCAAAATTTGAGGTTAGTCGAACGTGGTTTGGTTGGTTTCGGCATCGGTTGCCGAATTTGGAAATTTAGAAGTTTTTAGGCTTGAATCCGAGGGTAATTTTGTGTTTGGATGTTGTTTTGAGTGATTCAAAGGTTCGACTAAGTTTGTATGCTGATATATGATTTGTTGGTATTTTTGGTTGAGGTCCAGAGGGCCTCGGGGTGATTCCGGGTGGTTAACGGATTTGTCGAAGTTGGACTTTGCAGCTGGAACTGCTGCTTCTGCTATTTCCGCACCTGCGGAAGAAAGGGTCACAGATGCAAGGCCGCAGGTGCGCGTGGGGAGTGCGCATGTGTGGGAGACGCTGGGCCAAGGCTGGGAATGCAGGTGCGAAGAATTGGCCGCATCTGCGAGCCCGCAGGTGCGAGGCCTTGAGCGCAGATGAGGAGTTTGGGCTGGTTTCGCAGATGCGCACCTGGGACCACAGATGTGAGTCCGCAGGTGCGAGGAAGGGGTCCGCAGATGCGGAATCTGTGGGATTAAGTGAGTTGCGCAGGTACGCACCGTTGTCCGCAGATGCGGAAGCGCCGGTGCGAGAAAATGGCCGCATGTGCGAAAAACCTGGGCAGAATCCTCAAATAGAACCCTTCGCGAATTTTGGTCATTCTTCACAATTTCAACTCGGTTTTTGGAGCTTTTGGAGGGGTTTGAAGAGGGAATCAAGGGGATTTCATTGAGTTAAGTTACTTGAGCCTAATACTTGTATATATGGTGATTTTTCGTTGGTTAATCATGGTAATTAGTGAAAATGAGGGGTTAGGGCTTGGAAATTTTGGAAAAGTAATTTAAGGATTTGAAGGACCAAACGATGTCGGATTTTGATAAATTTGGTATGGTTACACTCGTGAGTGAATGAGATTTCTAGTTTTGTGAATTTTGTCAGATTTCGAGACATGGGCCCGGGGGCTGGTTTTGAGCCAATTTCGGGTTTTGGTCTAAATTTGAAGTTTTCTTGTGGAATTCATTCCATTAGTGTATATTGATGGTATTATACTGATTGTGAATAGATTTGGAGAATTTGGAGGCCGAGTCCAGAGGCAAAAGCATTGCGGGGTAAAGATTTGACCGGTTTGAGGTAAGTAACGATTGTAAATCTAGTCCTGAGGGTATGAAATCCTGGATTTCGTATCATTCTACTATTTTAAAGTGACGCACATGCTAGGTGATGGGCGTGTGAGCGTGCACTGTTGGGGATTTCTCACTTGGTCCATCCCGTAGCAACTGTAAAGTGCATACTTTGTTGAAACCATTTGATACTTATATGTTTTAGAAAGAATTTCTGTAAATTGGGCTGAATGCCATGTTTGGGCCTTGCGCCAATGCTGTTTGGACCCTTAGGGGATGTTTTTTACCATCCTCTCACTGTTTTTGATTGAAAATTCTATACTCAGTCATGTTTATACTTGTTTACCACATAACTCAGTTTTATGACTCTATTTTGAAGCATATAAATGTTTTGGGCCGAATGCCCTGTTTTACTGAAATGCCCGAGTGGCTTGATTTGTGAGGATGAGTGTGGATCGGGGCTGCCCGCCTGCAGCATACTTTATGACTGAGTGAGGCCGAGGGCCTGATTTGTGAGGATGAGTGTGGATCGGGGCTGCCCGCCTGCAGCATACTTTATTATTATCGCACGTGAGTTGTCCGTGCAGATTATAGCGCTTGGGCTGAAGGAGTCCCTCCGGAGTCTGTACACACCCCCAGTAAGTGCAGGTACCTACTGAGTGCGAGTGCCGAGTGTTGAGTGACTGGGAGGCAAGAGTGATTGTGAGGTATGCCCGAATGGCAAGAGTGATTGTGAGGTATGCCCGAGTGGCACGAGTGACTGTGAGGTTTGCCCGAGGGGCTGTATATGAGTGATGTTTTGCCCGAGGGGCTGTTTATGATTTCATCATTTTTGCTCACCTTTGCATTGAGCCCTTGTTTGAAAAATTATTGGAAAAATGTCTTTAAATGAATTTTTTTTACTCGAACAGGGTTTAAACGAGATGTTTGATTCAAATACTGATTTTAAAAGCATGTGGTATTTTACTGAGATTTCTTGATATGAACGTTATATGCTTTATTGCTCGTCACTACTGCTCAGTCTTTATTTATTGTTGTTACTTACTGAGTTGGCGTACTCACGTTACTCCCTGCACCTTGTGTGTAGATTCAGGTATAGCTGGACACGGTAGCAGTTATTGAGTGTTCTAGTTGCAGATTTTCTTGGAGATAGCAAGGTAGCTGTTTGGCAATCGCAGCCCCTGCTCTTCTCCCTCTTATCTTCCTCTAGTTGTATTTAGCTATTTTCTAGGCTGAGTTAGCCTTGATATTGTTAGACAGATTATAGCAGATGCTCATGACTAGTGACACCCCGATGTCGGGCTTTTCTTTTCCGCACTTCTATTTTTCTTCGATTTGAACTATTTTAATAGAGGTTTTATGTCAAATAACCTTGAAATTATATTTAAAAATGAAATATCGGTTGTTTTGGAAATGAGTCGGCTTGCCTAGTTCCACAACAGGCGCCATCACGACAGGGGTTAGTTTTGGGTCGTGACAGATTGGTATCAGAGCCTAGGTTACATAGGTCTCATGAGTCATGAGCGGGTTTAGTAGAGTCTTGCGGATCGGTACGGAGACGTCTGTACTTATCTTCAGGAGGCTGCAAAACCTTTAGGAAACTCCGCATTCTTGAATTCTTATCGTGCGAATCTGTTGATTCTAGTAACTAAACATCTGTTGTTTCATTCTCTCATAGATGGTGAGGACTCGTACTACCGATCAGGAGGGCCAGCCACAAGTACCACCAGCCAAGGCCGCGAGAGGCCGAGGCCGCGGTAGAGGCCGTGGTAGGGGCAAAGGTGTAGCCCATACAACAGTTGGGGTAGTACCTACAGATCCACCGGTTGTCCCAGATCAGGACCAAGTTCCAGTTGTTGATGCACCAGCTCAGGCACCACATGTGCCTATTGTGATTCCAGGCCTTCAGGAGGCCCTAGCTCAGATTCTGACAACGTATACTGCCTTGCTCAGGCGGTCTCTATTTCGACGGCCGCAACCACTTCTCAGGCCAGGGGAGGCACTCAGACTCCCGTCGCTTGCACACTCGAGCAGGTTATTCAGTGACTTCAGACACCAGAGGCACCACCAGCTCAGCCGGTTGCTGTTGCTCAGGATTATGTGGTTCCTGCTATTCCTGAGGATGATCAGTGCAGGTTGGACAGGTTTGGGAGACTTCAGCCACCACCTTTCAGTGGCACAGAGAGAGAGAGGATGCTCAGGACTTTTTGGACAAGCATCAGAGGATACTCCGTACTGCTGGTATTTTGGAGACTTGTGGGGTCTCATTCACTACCTTTCAGTTTTCTGGGGCTGCACTCAGATGGTGGGAGACTTACGAGAGGCGTAGGCCTGTTGGCGCAGCACCCCTTACTTGACAGCAGTTCTCCGTGGTCTTTTTGGAGAAGTTCATGCCTCGATTCCGCAGAGAGGAGCTGCGTAGACAGTTTGAGTGGCTCCGCCAGGGTGATATGTCTGTGATGCAGTATGAGATGCGGTTCTCCGAGTTGGCCCGTCATGCTATCTGGTTGGTTCCCACAGACAGAGAGAGGATCATGAGGTTTATTGATGGCCTCACTTATCAGCTACAGTTGCTCATGACCAGGGAACGGGATTCGAGTGCTACCTTTGATGAGGTTGTCGACATTGCTCGGCAGATTGAGATGGTTTGTGGATAGGAGAGGGTTGAGCGGGAGGCCAAAAGGCCTCGTGGTCAGGGTGGATTTAGCGGTGCTCCTTTTGGGGGTCAGTTCCAGCACGGTAGAGGTCGTCATGTCAAACATGCTCAGTCAGCTCGGCCATTTCATTGGGGTGCATCATCTGGCCATGGTTCTCACAGTTCTCATCAGGGCCACTCATTACTTAGTTCCCTTCCAGTTCAGAGTTCGTCCCGTGCTCCACTTGTTCAGGGCTCTTCCATGCCAGGTTCTTCTACCAGTCATCCCGGTGCTAGGGGTTCCCTTTAGTTTCCACCGCTAGCACCAGGGAGTTGTTTTGAGTGTGGGGAGCTTGGGCATATATGGAGATAGTGTCCTCGTCATCATGGAGGTCTATCTCAGCAGAGGAGTCAGCCTCCGACTACAGCACCAGCTACCTCACCACCCACCCAGTCAGCTCGGGGTGAAGGTCAGTCAGCTAGGGGTCGCCCTAGAGGGGGAGGCAGATCAGGGGGTGGTTAGGCCCGTTTCTTTGCTCTCCCTACCAGACCAGATGCTATTGCTTTAGATGTTGTGATTACAGGTATTGTCTCAGTTTGCCACATAGATGCCTTAGTATTATTTGACCCTGGTTCCACGTATTTCGCCCATTTTCTGGATATGCCCCGTGAGTCCTTAGTTTCATCTGTACATGTATCTACTCCTGTGGGCGAAACTATTATTGTGAACCTCGTATATCGGTCATGTCTGGTGACTATTGGGGGTCTGGAGACCCGAGTAGATCTATTGTTGCTCAGTATGGTTGACTTTGATGTGATATTGGGTATGGATTGGTTATCTCCATGTCATGCTGTTCTAGATTTTCACGCTAAGACGGTGACGTTGGCTATGCCGGGAATTTCGAGGGTTGAGTGGAGCGGTTCTATAGATTATGTACCAAGTAGGGTGATTTCATATTTGAAGGCTTAGCGCATGGTTGAGAAGGGTTGCCTATCTTATTTGGCTTTTGTGAGGGATGTTAGTGCAGAGACCCCCGTCATTGATTATGTTTCGGTGGTACGGGATTTTTTGGATGTGTTTCCTGCAGACCTACCGGGCATGCCTCCTGACAGGGATATTGACTTTGGTATTGATTTGGTGCCAGGCACTCAGCCCATTTCTATTCCACCGTATCGTATGGCACCGGTGGAGTTGAAGGAATTGAAAGAACAACTTCAGGAACTCCTAGATAAGGGGTTTATTCGGCCTAGTGTGTCACCTTGGGGTGCACCCATTCTATTTGTGAAAAAGAAGGATGGTTCCATGAGAATGTGTATTGATTACAGGCAGTTGAACAAGGTCACAGTCAAGAACAAGTATCCTTTGCCTCGTATTGATGATTTATTCGACCAGCTTCAGGGAACGAGGGTGTTCTCCAAGATTGATTTGAGGTCTGGCTATCATCAACTGAAGATTCGGGATTCAGATATTCTCAAGACCACTTTCAAGCACCGATATGGCCATTATGAGTTCTTGGTGATGTCTTTTGGGCTGACCAATGCCCCAACAACGTTCATGCATTTGATGAACAATGTATTCCAGCCCTATTTGGACCCATTCATCATTGTATTCATTGACAACATCCTGGTGTACTCCCGTAGCCAGGAAGAGCACGCTCTGCATTTGAGGGTTGTATTGCAGAGATTGAGGGAGGAGAAGCTTTATGCAAAGTTCTCTAAATGTGAGTTTTGGCTCAGTTCAGTAGCATTCTTGGGGCACGTGGTATCCAGTGAAGGTATTCAGGTGGATCTAAAGAAGATAGAGGCGGTGCAGAGTTGGCCTAGACCATCCTCAGCCACGGAGATTAGGAGTTTTCTTGGTTTGGCGGGTTATTACCGTCGTTTTGTGGAGGGATTTTCATCTATTGCATCGCCCTTTACCAAATTGACCCAAAAGGGTGCTCTATTCAGGTGGTCGGATGAATGTGAGGAGAGCTTTCAGAAGCTTAAGACTGCTTTGACCACAACTCCAGTGTTAGTTATGCCATCAGCTTCAGGTTCTTACACCGTGTATTGTGATGCCCCAAGGATAGGCATTGGTTGTGTTTTGATGCAGGAGGGTAGGGTGATTACCTATGCCTCGCGCCAGTTGAAGACCCATGAGAAGAACTATCCTATCAATGATCTTAAGTTAGCTGCCATTGTTCATGCCTTGAAGATTTGGCATCATTATTTGTATGGGGTTCATTGTGAGATCTATACTGATCACCGAAGTCTGCAGTATCTGTTAAAGCAGAAGGATCTTAATTTGCATCAGTGGAGATGGTTGGAGCTTCTTAAGTACTATGATATCACTATTTTGTACCATCCGGGGAAGGCCAATGTGGTGGCCGATGCTTTGAGTCGCCGGGCAGAGAGTTTGGGGAGTTTAGCATATCTACCAGCAACAGAGAGACCTTTGGCATTGGATGTTCAGACCTTAGCGGGCCATCTTGTCAGATTAGATATTTCGGAGCCTAGCCGGGTATTGGCTTGTGTGGTCTCCAGGTCTTCTCTTTATGACCGTATCAGGGAGCGTCAGTATGATGACCCCCACTTGCTCGTTCTTCAGGAGAGGGTTCAGAGAGGTGATGCTAGGGATGTGACTATTGGTGATGATGGTGTGCTGAGAATGCAGGGCCGGATATGTGTGCCTAATATAGATAGGCTTCGAGAGCTGATTCTTGAAGAGGCCCATAACTCGCAGTATTCCATCCATCCGGGTGCCGCGAAGATGTACCAGGATTTGAGGCAGCACTATTGGTGGAGGCGGATGAAGAAGGATATAGTTGGGTTTGTGGCTCGGTGTCTAAACTGTCAGCAGGTTAAGTATGAGCATCAGAGATCGGGTGGCTTGCTTCAGAGGATAGAGATCCCAGAGTGGAAGTGGGAGCGGATCACTATGGACTTTGTAGTTGGGCTTCCACAGACTTCGAGGAAGTTTGACGCTATTTGGGTTATTGTGGATCGGCTGACCAAGTCCGCGCACTTCATTCCAGTTGTTACTACTTACTCTTCAGAGCGGTTGGCTGAGATTTACATCCGAAAGGTCGTTCGCCTGCATGGTGTCCCAGTTTCCATCATTTCAGATAGGGGTACTCAGTTCACATCGCAGTTTTGGAGAACTGTGCAGCGAGAGTTGGGTACTCAGGTTGAGTTAAGCATAAATTTTCACCCTCAGATGGACGGGCAGTCCAAGTGCACTATTTAGATATTGGAGGACATGTTGCGTGCTTGTGTCATTGACTTTGGGGGTTCATGGGACCAGTTTCTGCCACTCGCGGAGTTTGCATATAACAACAGTTATCAGTGGAGTATTCAGATGGCTCCATACGAGGCTTTGTATGGGAGAAGGTGTAGATCTTTGATTGGATGGTTTGAGCAGGGTGAGGCTAGGCTCTTAGGTACAGACTTGGTTCAGGACGCATTAGATAAGGTGAAATTAATTCTGGAGCGGATTCGCACGGCGCTGTCCAGGCAGAAGAGCTACGCAGATAGGAAGGTTCGTGATGTGTCTTTTATGGTTGGGGAGAAGGTTTTGCTTAAGGTATCA
Source organism: Nicotiana tomentosiformis (assembly GCF_000390325.3). Lineage (NCBI taxonomy): Eukaryota > Viridiplantae > Streptophyta > Magnoliopsida > Solanales > Solanaceae > Nicotiana > Nicotiana tomentosiformis. The sequence continues at coordinate 22,011,504 of NC_090814.1, read as the reverse complement.
CTCGTGAAGGGTGTTATGAGGTTTGGGAAGAGGGGCAAGTTGAGCCCCCGGTTCATTAGGCCTTTTGAGGTGCTTCAGAGGATAGGAGATTTGGCTTATAAGCTTGCCTTACCACCCAGCTTGTCGATTGTGCATCCAGTATTTCATGTTTCCGTGCTCCGGAAGTATATTGGAGATCCGTCCCATGTTTTGGATTTCAGCACGGTTAAGTTGGAGGGTGATATGACTTATGATGTGGAGCTGGTGGCTATTTTGGATCGGCACGTTCGAAGGTTGAGGTAAAAGGATATAGCTTCAGTGAAGGTGCAATGGAGAGGTCAGCCTATGGAAGAGGCCACCTGGGAGACCGAGTGGGAGATGCGGAGTAGATATCCACGCCTATTCGAGACTCCAGGTATGTTTCTAGACCCGTTCGAGGACGAACGGATGTTTAAGAAGGGGAGGATGTAATGACTCGACCGGTCATTTCGAAAGTTATAGCCCCGTTTTCCCCATTTCTACTTCTTTTGTGTTATACAACTGTATTATGTTATATCGGGTTAGTTGGTTCGGGACCGGAGTGGTTTCAGAGTGAATTGAGACACTTAGTCTCAATTCAGCCGGAGTGTATCAGTCGAGTATTCAGATGGCTTTGTACAAGGCCTTATATGGGAGGAGGTGTAGATCTCCAGTTGGATAGTTTGAGCCGGGTGAGGCTAGGATCTTAGGTACGGACTTGGTCCAGGACGCATTAGATAAGGTGAAAGTGATTCAGGAGCGGCTTCGCACGGCGCAGTCCAGCAGAAGAGCTACGCGGATAGGAAGGTCCATGATGTGTCTTTTATGGTTGGGGAGAAGGTTTTGCTGAAGGTATCACCCGTGATGGGTGTTATGAGGTTTGGGAAGAGGGGCAAGTTGAGCCCCCGGTTCATTGGGCCTTTTGAGGTGCTTCAGAGAATATGGGAGCTGGCTTATAAGCTTGCCTTGCCACCCAACTTGTTGAGTGTGCATCCAGTGTTTCATGTTTCCATGCACCGGAAGTATATTGGAGATCCGTCCCATGTTTTGGATTTCAGCACGGTTCAGTTGGAGGGTAATATGACTTATGAGGTGGAGCCGGTGGCTATTTTGGATCGGCAGGTTCGAAGGTTGAGGTCAAAGGATATAGCTTCAGTGAAGGTGCAATGGAGAGGTCAGCCTGTGGAGGAGGCCACCTGGGAGACCGAGCGGGAGATGCGGAGCAGATATCCACTCCTATTCGAGACTCCAGGTATGTTTCTAGACCAGTTCGAGGACGAACGGATATTTAAGAGGGGGAGGATGTAACGACCCGGCCGGTCATTTTGAGAGTTATAGCCCCGTTTTCCCTATTTCTACTTCTTTTGTGTTATTCAGCTATATTATGTTATATCGGGTTAGTTGGTTCGGGACCGGAGTGGTTTCAGAGTGAATTGAGACACTTAGTCTCAATTCAGCCGGAGTGTATCAGTCGAGTATTCAGATGGCTTTGTACAAGGCCTTATATGGGAGGAGGTGTAGATCTCCAGTTGGATAGTTTGAGCCGGGTGAGGCTAGGATCTTAGGTACAGACTTGGTCCAGGACGCATTAGATAAGGTGAAAGTGATTCAGGAGCGGCTTCGCACGGCGCAGTCCTGCAGAAGAGCTACGCGGATAGGAAGGTCCATGATGTGTCTTTTATGGTTGGGGAGAAGGTTTTGCTGAAGGTATCACCCGTGATGGGTGTTATGAGGTTTGGGAAGAGGGGCAAGTTGAGCCCCCGGTTCATTGGGCCTTTTGAGGTGCTTCAGAGAATATGGGAGCTGGCTTATAAGCTTGCCTTGCCACCCAACTTGTCGAGTGTGCATCCAGTGTTTCATGTTTCCATGCACCGGAAGTATATTGGAGATCCGTCCCATGTTTTGGATTTCAGCACGGTTCAGTTGGAGGGTAATATGACTTATGAGGTGGAGCCGGTGGCTATTTTGGATCGGCAGGTTCGAAGGTTGAGGTCAAAGGATATAGCTTCAGTGAAGGTGCAATGGAGAGGTCACCTTGTGGAGGAGGCCACCTGGGAGACCGAGCGGGAGATGCGGAGCAGATATCCACTCCTATTCGAGACTCCAGGTATGTTTCTAGACCAGTTCGAGGACGAACGGATATTTAAGAGGGGGAGGATGTAACGACCCGGCCGGTCATTTTGAGAGTTATAGCCCCGTTTTCCCTATTTCTACTTCTTTTGTGTTATTCAGCTATATTATGTTATATCGGGTTAGTTGGTTCGGGATCGGAGTGGTTTCAGAGTGAATTGAGACACTTAGTCTCTTAAGTAGAAACTTAAGTTGGAAAAGTCAACCGGATGTTGAACTATGTGTAAACGATCTCGAATTTGAATTCTTATGGTTCCGTTAGCTCCGTTAGGTGATTTTGGACTTAGGAGTGCGTCCGAAATGTGATTTGGAGGTCCGTGATAGAGTTAGGCTTGAATTGGCGGAATTGGAAATTTGACGATTTCAGTCGGCAGTGGAAAATTTGATATCGGGGTCGGAATGGAATTACGGAAGTTGGAGTAGGTTCATAGTGTCATTTGTGACGTGTGTGCAAAATGTGAGGTTATTCGGACGTGGTTTGGTTGGTTTCGGCATCGGTTGCCGAATTTGGAAATTTAGAAGTTCTTATGCTTGAATCCGAGGGTAATTTGGTGTTTGGATGTTGTTTTTGGAGTGATTCGAAGGTTCGACTAAGTTTCTATGCTGATATATGATTTATTGGTATTTTTGGTTGAGGTCCCGAGGGCCTCGGGGTGATTCCGGGTGGTTAACGGATTTGTAGAAGTTAGACTTTGCAGCCGGAGCTGCTGCTTCTGCTATTTCCGCACATGCGGAAGAAAGGGTCGCAGATGCGAGGCCGCACATGCGCGTGGGAAGTGCGCAGGTGCGGGCGACGCTGGGCCAAAGCTGGGAACGCAGTTGTGAAGAATTGGCCGCATCTGCGAGCCTGCAGGTGCGAGGCCTTGAGCGCAGATGCGGAGATGAAGAGTTTGGGTTGGTTTCGCAGATGCGCAACTGGGACCGTAGATGCGAGTCCGCAGGTGCGAGGAAGGGGTCCGCAGATGCGGAATCTGTGGGATTAAGTGAGTTGCGCAGGTGCACACCGTTTTCCGCAGATGTGGAAGCGCAGGTGCGAGAAAATGGCCGCAAGTGCGAAAAACCTGGGCAGAATCCTTAAATAGAACCCTTCGCAAATTTTGGTCATTCTTAACAATTTCAACTCGGTTTTTGGAGCTTTTGGAGGGGTTTGAAGAGGGAATCAAGGGGATTTCGTTGAGGTAAGTTACTTGAGCCCTAATACTTGTATATATGGTGATTTTCCGTTGTTTAATCATGGTAATTAGTGAAAATGAGGGGTTAGGGCTTGGAAATTATGGAAAAGTAATTTAAGGATTTGAAGGACCAAACGGTGTCGGATTTTGATGAATTTGGTATGGTTAGACTCGTGAGTGAATGAGCTTTCTAGTTTTGTCAATTTTGTTGGATTTTGAGACGTGGGCCTGGGGACCGAATTTGTGCAAATTTCGGGTTTTGGTCTAAATTTGAAGGTTTTCTTGTGGAATTCATTCCATTAGTGTATATTGATGGTATTATACTGATTGTAAATAGATTTGGAGCATTTGGAGGCCGAGTCCAGAGGCAAGAGCATTGCGGGGTAGAGATTTGATCAGTTTGAGGTAAGTAACGATTGTAAATCTGGTCCTAAGGGTATGAAACCCCGGATTTCGTATCATTCTACTATTTGGAAGTGACACACATGCTAGGTGACGGGCCTGTGAGCGTGCACTGTTGGGGATTTGTGACTTGGTCCATCCCGTAGCAACTGTAAAGTGCATAATTTATTGAAACCATTTGATACTTATATGTCTGGGCCTTGCGCCAATGCTGTTTGGACCCTTAGGGGCTGTTTCTTACCATCCTCTCACTGTTTTTGATTAAAAATTCTATACTCAGTCATGTTTATACTTGTTTACCGCATAACTCAGTTTTATGACTCTATTTTGATGATATAAATGTTTTGGGCCGAATGCCGTTTTACTGAAATGCCCGAGTGGCTTGATTTGTGAGGATGAGTGTGGATCGGGGCTGCTCGCCGACAGCATACTTTATGACTGAGTGAGGTCTAGGGACTGATTTGTGAGGATGAGTGTGGATCGGGGTTGCCCGCCTGTAACATACTTTATTATTATTATCGCACGTGAGTTGTCCATGCAGATTATAGCGCTTGGGCTGAAGGAGTCCCTCCGGAGTCTGTACACACCCCCAGTAAGCGCAGGTACCTACTGAGTGCGAGTGCCGAGTGTTGAGTGACTGGGAGGCAAGAGTGATTGTGAGGTATGCCCGAATGTCAAGAGTGATTGTGAGGTATGCCCGAGTGGCACGAGTGACTGTGAGGTTTGCCCGAGGGGCTGTATATGAGTGATGTTTTGCCCGAGGGGCTGTTTATGATTTCATCATTTTTGCTCACCTTTGCATTGAGCCCTTGTTTGAAAAATTGTTGGAAAAATGTCTTTAAATGATTTTTTTTTTACTCGAACAGGGTTTAAACGAGATGTTTGATTCAAATACTGATTTTAAAAGCATGTGGTATTTTACTGAGATTTCTTGATATGAACGTTATATGCTTTATTGCTCATCACTACTGCTCAGTCTTTATTTATTTTTGTTACTTAATGAGTTGGCGTACTCACGTTACTCCCTGCACCTTGTGTGCAGATTCAGGTATAGTTGGACACGATAGCGGTTATTGAGTGTTCTAGCTGCAGATTTTCTTGGAGATATCAAGGTAGCTGTTTGGCAATCGCAGCCCCTACTCTTCTCCCTCTTATCTTCCTCTAGTTGTATTTAGCTATTTTTCAGGCTGAGTTAGCGTTGATATTGTTAGACAGATTGTAGCAGATGTTCATGACTAGTGACACCCCGATGTCGGGCTTTTCTTTTCCGCACTTCTATTTTTCTTTGATTTGAACTATTTTAATAGAGGTTTTATGTCAAATAACCTTGAAATTATCTTTAAAAATGAAATATCAGTTGTTTTGGAAATGAGTCTGCTTACCTAGTTCCACGATTGGCGCCATCACGACAGGGGTTAGTTTTGGGTCGTGACAATGTTGCTGCAGTCAGCATCGCAGAAATTAATAATTTGATTTCTCAAAATAATTATTTGAGTTTATATGTTAAAGTTTTGGGTGAACACATCAGTTTTCTTGATAAAAAACTTGATGAATTGACAGTTTTGATAAAAGAAATGAGTACTAGCAATAAGATAACTGATATTGCCTCTACGTCTGGAAGCAAATCAGAACCCCAAATTGTTCTTACTCATGTTCAAAGACCCCCTGAGATTCAGGATTTTAAATTCAAATCTTTAAATGATTTAGAAGAACTTCTTGATAAAAAGTTATCCGGTTTGAATATCAAACCTATTGATTTATCAAAATATTTTGCTGATAAAATAGATACTACTTTTGATTATAAAAATGAAGTCTGGTCAGAGTTTAATAAACGCAGAGGTTATCCCAAAAAGAATAGTTAGCATGCTGATAAACCCAGAATGCAAACTTATTATTACGATCGTCCTACTCCTCAAGATGTCTTAATAGAAGAACGAGATTGGAATCAGACTAATAGGTCTTACAGTAGTTTCGAGATTTATGAATGGAATCTTGATAGTTTGACTGATAGACAATTGACTATTCTTGTACATAGAATGCTTATGTATGCAACTATCTGTAAAAGTGTGAAAAATACAAATAGAACTATTTGCAAAATGATTATTGCAGGTTTTACTGGCCAACTCCGTGGCTGGTGGGATAATTATTTGACTGTTGAAGAAAAGGGAATGGTTATTAATGCAATAGCCAGTAACAAAGGAGTTGATAACTTAGGCATGGCTCTTGTGAAAAATAGAGAGGATGCTGTTTATACCCTTGTTCTTACTATTTTAGAGCATTTCAATAGTAGATTTACCAATCAACATGAGACAATTCGTACTCTACTTAATGGTCTTAGATGTAGGACCTTAGGTGAATTCAGTTGGTATAAAGATACCTTTATGAGTAGAGTTATGGAATTACCCGAGAATAAGTTCGACCATTGGAAAGCTAAGTTTATAGATGGCCTTCCCTCCTTATTTGCTGAAAGAGTTAGAAAACTCTAAGAGGTAGCTACGGTGAAATTCCGTACAAGGATTATACCTATGGTAAATTAATAGGAATATACACAGAGGAAGGGTTAAACCTGTGCAATGAGTTAAAATTGTCCAGACAGCTTAAGATGGATAAGCTTAAAGAGAAATCTCAATTAGGAAACTTTTGCACCCAGTTCGGATTACCCGATACTTCTACTCATAAGAAGAAGAAACACAAGTATCATAGATACCCTAACCCAGACAGTCCTTATAAGAAAAAGAGATCAAGATATAGATCCAAAGAAGAGCGTGATGCTAAGAAAGCCCATTGCAAGTCTACTAGATTTACGAAGAATAGATCTAAGCGAGATCTTGCTGATATTAAGTGTTATAAATGTGGAATATTTGGCCATATAGCTCCAAATTGTAAGCTTCAAAAGCTAAAAATCTTAGGACTAGACGATGAGTTACGTGATAAAGTTTATGGTTTGTTATACACTTCTGGATCAAAATCTGATTATTATTATTCTAAGTCAGAATCTGAGGTTGAAGTAGATTTACTTGATTTATTTGATAGTGATAAAAATATTGATAATACTTGTACAGCTTGCAGAGATAATACATGTACCTGTGATGATGATGAATTTTATAAATTGCAATCTCAGTACCAAGATTTGAACATGAAAACTATTACATCTGATAATGTAATAGAACTTTTAAAAGAAGTTACTGATGATAAACTTCGTAAAAAAATTATAAATTTGGCTGCAAATACTAGTTCAAGTTCTTCAAAACCTTTTGAAAACTCAAAAAAGGAATTTGAATATTCTACGCCTTATTCTTTGTTTGAGGTTAATAACCGTCTTTTAAATAAAAGTACAACTCTAGCAAGAAATTCTTCTTTTGATGATTTAAAAGTTGAAGTTGAAAACTTGAAAAGGGAGATCAAATCTCTTAAACAAAATCAAATGATTTGTGATCATATGATTACCCAGATTGAGAAAATCAATTCTCCAGTTGAGAAATCTGATAATAAAAACAAAGGTATTTCTAAAAATGATATTGAAGAAAACCCTATTAAGATTGATTCTCAACATGATATGTTTTTGGGAAAGATGCAAATTGTTACTGCTCATAGATGGTATATTAAATGTACTATTTTAATTGATAATAGTTTTTCTATTACAAATATTGCTATGATTGATAGTGGAGCTGATGTTAGCTGCATACAAGAAAGTTTAGTACCTACTAAATATTTTCAGAAAACTACTCATATGGTAAAGTCTGCTTCAGGACATGCTTTAGACATAGAGTATAAATTACCTAATACTGGTATTTGTCAGAATAAAGTCTGCATTCCTCACTTCTTTTTCTTGGTTAAAAATCAGTTATACCCTCCAATTATACTTGGAACACCTTTTATTAACGCTATTTATCCTTTTACTAGCATAGACTCAAAAGCTTTTACAGCTACTTATAAGGATAAAAAGATAATTTACATGTTTGTTACATATCCCGTAACTAGAGATATAAATGCTTTAATTGATATGAAGCAAAGACATATTGATTCGTTACAATTGAAATTGTTTAGTATGAATATATTTGATACTTTAAATTTCACTAAAGTGCAGGAAAAGATTAAATTGATTTCCGAAAATATTGCTATTGATATTTGTGCTGAGCATCCCAGTACTTTTTGGAATAGAAAAAAGTATATTGTCACTCTGCCATATAAAGATAATTTCTCTAAGGATGATATTCCTATTAAATCTTGACCTTGTCAGATGAACGTTGAATTGGTAGAATTCTGCAAAAAAGAGATTGATAATTTGTTACAAAAGGGTTTGATAAAACCCTCAAAATCTGCTTGGTCTTGCACAACTTATTATGTTAATAATGCTGCTGAAAAGGAACGTGGTATTCCTAGATTGGTTATTAATTATAAACCTTTAAATAAGTATTTAAAGTGGATAAGATATCTAATTCCCAATAAAAAAGATTTATTGTCAAGATTATATGATGCCAATATATTTTCAAATTTTGATTTAAAATCTGGATATTGGCAGATTTAAATATTTAAAGGGCATAATTATAGAACTGCTTTTAATGTTCTATTTGGGCAATATGAATGGAATGTTATGCCTTTTGGTTTAAAGAATGCCCCTTCTGAATTTCAAAAAATCATGAATGATATATTTAATCCATATCTGGATTTTATCATTGTTTATATTGATGACATTTTTATATTCTCCAAAACATTTGAAATGCATATTAAGCATTTAGATATTTTTAAAAGAATTGTTAAACAAAATGGTTTGGTTATTTCAAAACAAAAAATGAGGTTATTCCAAACTAATATTCGATTTTTATGACATTATATTTGTCAAGAAAAAATAACTCCGATTCAAAGATCTATTGATTTTGCTTCAAAATTTCCTGATATTATTACTGATAGAACTCAGTTACAAAGGTTTTTGGGAAGTTTAAATTATATATCACCTTTTTATAAAGACTTGTCTCGTGATTTAGCTCCCTTATATGATAGGCTAAAAAGGATTATAAAAACCCTTGGACTGATAGTCATACTATTTTAGTTAAAAATATTAAGCAACGTGTTAAATATTTACCTTGTTTAACCCTTGCTAATCCTGCATGGCCAAAGATTGTCGAGACAGATGCGTCTAATATTGGTTATGGAGAAATTTTGAAACAAATAAATCCAAATAATAATCATGAATACTTGATTAGATTTCACTCTGGTAAATGGTCTGAAGCCTAGAGAAAATACGCTACTGTGGCTCATGAAATGTTAACTATAGTTAAATGTGTTTTAAAATTTCAAGATGATTTATATAATCAAAAGTTTTTGATAAAAACTGACGCTCAATCTGTTAAATATATGTTTAACAAAGAATTTAAACACGATGCCTCAAAATTGATATTTGCAAGATGGCAAGCTCAGTTAGCCCCCTTTGATTTCAAAATTCAATACAAAAAGGGAATTGATAACTCTCTCCCAGATTTCTTATCTCGTGAATATTTGCAGGTGTAACGACCCGATCGGTTGTTTTCGAGAGTTATAGCCCCTTTTCCCCATTTCTACTTCTTTTGTGTTATTCAGCTGTATTATGTTATATCGGGTTAGTTGGTTCGGAACTGGAGTGGTTTCAGAGTGAATTGAGATACTTAGTCTCTTAAGTAGAAACTTAAGTTGGAAAAGTCAACCGGATATTGACCTATGTGTAAACAATCTCGGATTTGAATTTTGATGGTTCCATTAGCTCCATTAGGTGATGTTGGACTTAGGAGTGCATTCGGAATGTGATTTGGAGGTCCGTGGTAGAATTAGGCTGGAATTGGCGAAATTGGAAATTTGACGATTTCAGTCGGCAGTGGAAAATTTGATATCGGGGTCGGAATGGAATTCCGGAAGTTGGAGTAGGTTCGTAGTGTCATTTGTGATATGTGTGCAAAATTTGAGGTCATTCGGACGTGATTTGGTTGGTTTTGGCATCGGTTGCCGAATTTGAAAATTTAGAAGTTCTTAGGCTTGAATACGACGGTAATTTAATGATTTGATGTTGTTTTGAGTGATTCGATGGTTCGACTAAGTTGGTATGTCGATATATGATTTGTTGGTATTTTTGGTTGAGGTCCCAAGGGCCTCGGGGTAATTCCGGGTGGTTAACGGATTTGTTGAAGTTGGAAATTTGCAGTTGGAGCTGCTGCTGCTGCTTCTGCTATTTCCGCACCTGCGGAAGAAAGGGTCACAGGTGCGAGGCTGCTGGTGCGTGTGGGGAGTGCGCAGGTACGGGAGACGCTGGGCCAAGATTGGCAACATAGGTGCGAAGAATTGGCCGCATCTGCGAGCCCGCAGGTGCGAGGCCTTGAGCGCAGATGCGGAGATGAGGCATTTGGACTGGTTTCGTAGATGCGCACCTAGGACCGTAGATGCCACTCAGCTGGTGCGTGGAAGTGGTCCGCAGATGCCGAATCTGTGTGATTAAGTGACTTGCGCAGGTGCGCACCGGTGTCCGTAGATGCGGAAGCGCAGGTACGAGAAAATGGCCGCAGGTGCGAAAAACCTAGGCAGAAACCATAAATAGAACCCTTCGCGAATTTTGGTCATTCTTCACAATTTCAACTCGGTTTTTGGAGCTTTTGGGAGAGGTTTGAAGAGGGAATCAAGGGAATTTCGTTGAGGTAAGTTACTTGAGACCTAATACTTGTATATATGGTGATTTCCCGTTGTTTTAATCATGGTAATTTATGGAAATGAGGAGTTAGGGCTTGGAATTTTTGGAGAGTAATTTAAGGATTTGAAGGACCAAACGATGTCGGATTTTGATGAATTTGGTATGGTTAGACTCGTGAGTGAATGAGCTTTCTAGTGTTGTAAATTTTGGCAAATTTTGAGACGTGGGCCCGGGGGTCGGGTTTGAGCCAATTTTGGGTTTTGGTCTAATTTTGAAGCTTTCTTGTGCAATTCATTCCATTAGCGTATATTGATGGTATTATACTGATTGTGAATAGATTTGGAGCATTTGGAGGCCGAGTCCAGAGGCAAGATCATTGCGGGATAGAGATTTGACCGGTTTGAGGTAAGTAACGATTATAAATCTAGTCCTGAGGGTATGAAACCCCGGATTTCGTATCATTCTAGTATTTTGAAGTGACGCACATGCTAGGTGACGGGCGTGTGGGTGTGCACTGTTGGGGATTTGTGACTTGGTTCGTCCCGTAGTAACTGTAAAGTTGCATACTTTGTTGAAACCATTGATACTTATATGTTTTAGAAAGATTTTTTGTAAATTGAGCTGAATGCCATGTTTGGGCCTTGCGCCAATGCTGTTTGGACCCTTAGGGGATGTTTCTTACCATCCTTTCACTGTTTTTGATTGAAAATCTATACTCAGTCATGTTTATACTTGTTTACCGCATAACTCAGTTTTATGACTCTATTTTGATGCATATAAATGTTTTGGGCCGAATGCCCTGTTTTACTGAAATGCCCGAGTGGCCTGATTTGTGAGGATGAGTGTGGATCGGGGCTGCCAGCCTGCAGCATACTTTATGACTGATGAGGCTGAGGGCCTGATTTGTGAGGATGAGTGTGGATCGGGGCTGCCCGCCTGCAGCATACTTTATTATTATCGCACGTGAGTTGTCCGTGTAGATTATAGGGCTTGGGCTGAAGGAGCCCCTCCGGAGTCAGTACACACCCCCAGTGAGCGCAGGTACCTACTAAGTGCGAGTACCGAGTGACGAGTGATGAGTGCTAAGTGACTCAGAGGCATGAGTGATTGTGAGGTATGCCCGAGTGGCATGAGTGATTGTGAGGTATGCCCGAGTGGCAAGAGTGATTGTGAGGTATGCCCGAGTGGCACGAGTGACTGTGAGGTTTGCCCGAGGGGCTGTATATGAGTGATGTTTTGCCCGAGGGGTTGTTTATGATTTCATCATTTTTGCTCACCTTTGCATTGAGCCTTTGTTGGAAAAACTGTTGGAAAAATATCTTTAAATGATTTTTTTTAGGGAAGTGGGTTTAAACGAGATGTTTGATTCAAATCCTAATTTTAAAAGCATGTAGTATTTTACTGAGATTTCCTGATGAACGTTATATGCTTTATTGCTCATCACTACTGCTCAGTCTTTATTTATTGTTGTTACTTACTGAGTTGGCGTACTCACATTACTCCCTGCACCTTGTGTGCAGATTCAGGTATAGCTGGACACGGTAGCGGTTACTGAGTGTTCTGGTTGCCGATTTTCTTAGAGATAGCAAGGTAGTTGTTTGGCGATCGGAGCCCTGCTCTTCTCCCTCTTATCTTTCTCTAGTTGCATTTAGCTATTTTCCGGTCTGAGTTAGCCTTGATATTGTTAGACAGATTGTAGTATATGCTCATGACTAGTGACACCCCGATGTCGGGCTTTTCTTTTCCGCACTTCTTTTTTTCTTTGATATGAACTCTTTAAATGGAAGTTTTATGTTAAATAACCTTGAAATTATCTTTAAAATAAAAAATATCGGTTTGTTTTGGAAATGAGTCGGCTTGCCTAGTTCCACGATAGGCGCCATCACGACAAGGGTTAGTTTGGGTCGTGACAGTAGGATGGAAACCCCATGGGGCAGAGGTAGAGGTAGGGGAAGGGGAAGATCATCCCCACATTCCCAAGGGAAAACATCCCCTTCAGGATCGTCATACGGATCCACATCAAACTCTCCAGTTATACAAATGGGAAGAAGGAGCTTGATTAATGAGAATATATATCTCAGAGGAGAATCCTCAATTGGACCATCTGTTCACCTGGAAGATATTCCATAAGATAGTCCATTATACGCATACTTGCAGGCATATTTGACTGCTCAAAAGCAAAGTGATACTTTTGCTTCAATTACAAAAGAGGACAATGATGATATCAAGTCCTATGAGAAATTGCTTAAAAAAGAACTGATATTTCTTTTAGAAAATACGGATATTCCGAGGAAAGAAGAACCATGGAAGATATTCCAAAGGTATTTGATAAATGGATTATATTATCCGGGTGAGTCATACAAAACCCGTTCTTATTATGAGAACATTCTCACCAGTACAGGCAGTGCTGAATTTCAGCACTTTTCTGGTTATAGCACAGACGAGAATGTTTTTAACTTCTCGAAAATCATTATCAAACAGATTATATCTGTTGAAGATTGGGGTATATATACAATGAAAGAAAGGCAGATAAGCCTTAATAAATCCCGTATGAATTTTACCTATTGGGATTATATCCAGGCCTTTGATAAAGTGCTCTACTACAATAATGATAGACATAAGCACACTTGGTTTATAAAAGTATGTGCAAAGATATTTGCAGAACTTATTCCTAATTGGTTTCTAAACTGGTGGTCATACCACGGTCTGACAGTGAAGATATTACCTGATCCATTTCTTATGTTATACAAAGAATAGACAAAAGTTTCACCAATGATAAACGAGTTATACCACACAGATCATATCTGTTACTTAGAAAAGATTGACCAGATATATTTCTTTTTAGAATTCTCTATTCCTTGGATTCATAAATGGACTCCAGAGGTAGGATTCACTGAGGAACAGATTCCTTGTTTATACAGAACTTTTTCTAATAATTTCTGGGATAAACTGATGAAAAATGATCTCAAAACAAAGACGTTATACGGTCAAGAACTCTTGGATTCCATTAAAACAAAATTCCAAGAATATTCCAGCAACCCTCAGAAAGAGAAAATTGACATAGCTCAGTTCGGCACATTGCCAGAAAGATCTCCTTTCAAGAAGGGGATAAAGAAGAAATGATTAATGACTATTTGGAAGAAGTAAAAAGAAATTTGCTTCGTTCTATCAATCAATATGAGAAATCAGACACTTCAATGCAAAGTGAGACCAGCAACGATGATATCGCAGATGACTCTCAACCTATTGAATCAGAGAAGATATTATTTGATGAAGCCTTACAAGATGCGGAAGAATTCCTCCACAAAATGAAAGAATTAGCGAAACGACCAGCACAGTGAATCCGCCGGACCCCACAGCACAGTGAAGTCGATAGACCCCACTCAACAGTAGATAGACTGTTTCAACAGTAGAAACACTGTTCATCAACAGTAGAAACACTGTTTTGTACAGTAGAAACACTGTACATGGACCCAGTATGTGGGACCCTTTTTACTGTTTAAAGATTCTTTTTATTTTTCTATTTATACGTTCATTCTTTCAGAGAGGAAGGGTGGAAGCCAAAAACTCTCTCCCTCTTAAATCTCTCTTCTCTCAATTGTAAGTACTACTCTGTAATGGAAGATCAAGTAAATAAAATCTCAATTTCTTCGTATACAGGCCTTGCATCCCGGCCTCATAAGGTATTTATTTTCTTACTTATAGTATTTCTTCTAGTCTCTCCTCTCTGGCCGTGACTATGTCCGACTAAGAGACTTCATATCTATGTTGAATATCTAACTTTCCTATATAAACCATAAAAGATCTGGCCTCTATCTAAATATAAATGAGTTTTATATATAGTATTTTGACTTGGTTTCGAGATGGTGGTACAGTCTAATATAGCACTACTCTTATTGGCTTTGCCTTAGTGGCTCCGTCTAGCCAGCCGTGAACCTTAGCCCATTAAATGAGTTGAAATGACATCTTCTTTCATGGTTAGAACTGCTAGATACATGGGCTGAATAAGAGTATGTATTATATTAGGACAGACTCCTTGCTTGAGTAAAAGGTTAAACCTTCCATACTGTCATTAAACTATATAAAATATTCTTGTATATTTCGATTCTTATATCCTTACTGATTGTGCGGATTACCGCTAGTCTTTAAACATAAGGATACTGAATTAGCTAGATTGGGTACTCTCAATCGTGTTAAATTAGAGATCTTTAACTGGTGGAAACCTCGGTGGACATATAATGGTCAACCTTAGCCCGTTAAATGAGTTGAAAAGGGTATCTTCTTTCACGGTTAGAACTGCTAGATACATGAGCTCAATAAGAGTATGTATTATATTATGACATACCCCTTGCTTGAGTAAAAGGTTAGACCTTCCATACAGTCATTAAACTATATAAAATATTCTTGTATATTTCGATTCTTATATCCTTACTGATTGTGCGGATTACCGCCAGTCTTTAAACATAAGGATACTGAATTAGCTAGATTGGGTACTCTCAATCATGTTAAATTAGAGATCTTTAACTGGTGGAAACCTCGGTGGACATATAATGGTCAGCAGAGGTGTGAAACAATTCCAGTTTCCGATAAATCGGTGATCTCTATTTTAGCGAGATTGAGAAGCCCGTGCGGATTACCTCCCGCCTACACTTGATCCTGTTAAAATGGTATCAGAGCCTAGGAACTTTCATGGTATATATGAGATAGATCTGAAATATTCGACATAGATATGTTTCTTAATATGGATTTAGGAGAAACTAGTATGAAAAATATTAGACTAGAAGAGGTAGATATACCTCAAAACTTTGATTTGTTGAAAAAATGGACGATTCCTAAAGTCCCTATTAGAACAATCTATGATTATGGATGGTTTGATAAACTTTCTTCTAAACAACTTGTTAAAATTACTGAGCAATCTCTAGCTTTAAATTTGTCTGAACAGACTATTCGTTTGCTAAACAAGCATGATGTAGATTTATATAAAATCAGTATAATTATCTGCATGTCGGTTTGATAAAAGAAATGAGTAGTAGCAATAAGATAACTGATATTGCCTCTACGTCTGGAAGCAAATCAGAACCCCAAATTGTTCTTACTCATGTTCAAAGACCCCCTGAGATTCAGGATTTTAAATTCAAATCTTTAAATGATTTAGAAGAACTTCTTGATAAAAAGTTATCCGGTTTGAATATCAAACCTATTGATTTATCAAAATATTTTGCTGATAAAATAGATACTACTTTTGATTATAAAAATGAAGTCTGGTCAGAGTTTAATAAACGCAGAGGTTATCCCAAAAAGAATAGTAAGCATGCTGATAAACCCAGAATGCAAACTTATTATTACGATCGTCCTACTCCTCAAGATGTCTTAATAGAAGAACGAGATTGGAATCAGACTAATACGTCTTACAGTGGTTCCGAGATTTATGAATGGAATCTTGACGGTTTGACTGATAGACAATTGACTATTCTTGTACATAGAATGCTTATGTATGCAACTATCTGTAAAAGTGTGAAAAATACAGATAGAACTATTTGCAAAATGATTATTGCATGTTTTACTGGCCAACTCCGTGGCTGGTGGGATAATTATTTGACTGTTGAAGAAAAGGGAATGGTTATTAATGTAATAGCCACTGACGAAGGAGTTGATAACTTAGGCATGGCTCTTGTGAAAAATAGAGAAGATGCTGTTTATACCCTTGTTCTTACTATTTTAGAGCATTTCAATGGTAGATTTACCAATCAACATGAGACAATTCGTACTCTACTTAATGGTCTTAGATGTAGGACCTTAGGTGAATTCAAATGGTATAAGGATACCTTTATGAGTAGAGTTATGGAATTACCCGAGAATAAGTACGGCCATTGGAAAGCTAAGTTTATAGATGGCATTCCCTACTTATTTGCTGAAAGAGTTAGAAAAACTCTAAGAGGTAGCTACAGTGAAATTCCGTACAAGGATTATACCTATGGTAAATTAATAGGAATATGCACACATGAAGGGTTAAACCTGTGCAATGAGTTAAAATTGTTCAGACAACTTTAGATGGATAAGCTTAAAGAGAAATCTCAATTAGGAGACTTTTGCACTCAGTTCGGATTACCCGAGACTTCTACTCATAAGAAGAAGAAACACAAGTATCACTTAATCTTCCTGAGTCTGGACTTATTAACAAGACCTGAGAATCTACTTTGGTCCACAAATAAACAACATGAAAGATTCCTTAATACGATCAGAACTCGAGACAATACAACACATCAAGACTGAAATCAAGCACCCAATAGTCCTTTTCAATTCTCAAGAAAACTCTTCTCACCACATCCAAACCATCTGAACGCATACCGCAATCACGTCATACACATCACATAGCCATCCAACCATTCACCAAGCCATAAATTTCACTCAGAGGGACAGTACCGAACATAGAAGCCCAAAAGCACATGATCATACAACTGAAACTACCGAGCCTAAGCTGCGGTCCAAATCGGGCCTCAAGTCCTCCAGACGGCTCATCACCAAAACACAGAAAACACATCTTGCACCTCATCCATGAAATCCACAAGTCATCGATGTATAGCTGAAACCGAGCGCTCACATGTGCATACGAGTGAGTGGAAATAATTCAAAGAGATATGCTTCAAGCTACATCAATGTCGCACGATAAGGAAAGAAAGATAGAAATTTTATCCTAGATGCCCTATCGCCTCTCGAAGATAGGTATGGACGTCATCATACCGATCCTCAAGACTCTACTAGAAACTTTCTCATGGCTCGTAGAACCTATGAACCTAGAGCTCTGGTACCAACTTGTCACGACCCAAAATCTAACTAGTCGTGATGGCACCTAACCCAACCTGCTAGGTAATCCAATTAACAACAATCCAAATCAATGAGATTTACTGGAAAAAAATAATGATAATATAACTGAACTTTTATACAAAAATCCCAAGGACTGCAAGTTCAAATCATGAGCTTCTAAGATTTAGAGTTTACAAAGCTAGTATGAAATAAATACATCATCTGTTCGAAATGAACATTAACATATTTATAAATCTAAAGCTACCAAGAACAAGAGGCAGTTGTAACCGGAATGCAGGTGAATTTCAATGCTAGCTCCCACCATATACAACAACATCAGCTCTAGAATCTGCACGCAAGGTGTAGAACTGTAGTATGAGTACAACCGACCATATGTACTCAATAAGTAACAAACCTAACCTTAGGTTGAAAGTAGTAACGAGCTTGGACACCGGTCACAGTCCAACACCAATAGCCAATAAAAACTCATAACAACATAATAAAAGTAGTACAAGAAATAACTCAAGGATATGATGCTCAGCTCGTTCACAGTTACGGAAAATAGACATGCTGTTCAAGTATAACAGTAAAACAAAAATCTTTCACCGAAATCACCAAAATATGAGTAAGTCAGAAATCTATGATTTTTTCCCAAAGCCTTTCGACAACATATGAGATATTTCAATCTCAGATAGCATGAGGAAAGTACATCTCTATGCCTACATGTCAATGTGCATGTGAAGTCATGAATATCACAATATCGTACAGCATGAGGAAATGCATCTCTATGCCTACATGCCAAGTATGCATGTCGAATGTGATAAACTCATGTGCTAATGCTCACGGGGTATTCAACCTCCCTTAGCATGCTCAGTCACTCAGCACCTCCCAATCACTCAACACTCTCAATCACTTAGCACTCGCACTCAGTAGATACTTGTGCTCACTGCTGGTATGTCAGACTCCGGAGGGGCGGATCCTACCCAAGCGCTAATATAAAGCGAATCTGGCCTGCTGCAGCATGCAGCCCGATCCCACAATAATAAGCCTATAAGTCCTGCTGCGGCGTGCAGCCCGATCCATATAATAATACTCCCTCTGTTCCAGTTTATCTGAACCTATTTCCTTTTTGGTCCGTTCCGAAAAGAATGACCCCTTTCTAAATTTGGTAACAATTTAGCTTAAATTTACAATTCTACCCTTAATGAAAAGCTTTTATAACCACACAAATACTCTAGGTCCCTTTTTTGATTTGTTTAGGACTACAAATTCCAAAAGTCTTCATTTTTTCTTACACTTCGTGCCCAGTCAAACAGGTTCACATAAATTAGAACTGAGGGAATAATATTTATAAAGTCAATATAGTCTGCTGCGGCATGCAACCCGATCCCATAATCATCACTCACAATCAAGCCCTCGACCACACTCCGTCATCAATCTCTCCAGTCTCTCGGGCTCGCAAATCTCATGCCAATAAGCCAAAACAAAGATAACATGATGTGACAACAAATAATAACAGAGACTGAAATATGATATGCAAGTGAATGAATATGACTAAGTATGTAATTGCAATTTAAGCAAATAACTCAACAACATAAATGACCTCAGTGGGTCCTAGCAGAATAAGTACATAGATTAAACATGATTTCTAACATGGATCACAGCTCCATTACTGTAACACGTAGGAATTTCATGGATAGAAACAAGATTAGGTCACTACACAGTACCACAGAATTAATCGAGTCATAATTCACACGGTGCACGCCTACACGCCCGTCACCTAGCATGTGCGTCACCTCAACACCAAACACATAACACGTATGTTCAGGGATTCATACTCTCAACACCACATAATTAGGTCACTACATAGTACCACAGAATTAATCAAGTCATAATTCACACGGTGCACGCCCACACGCCCGTCACCTAGCATGTGCGTCACCTCAACACCAAAAACATAACACGTATGTTCAGGGATTCATACTCTCAACACCAAGTTTAGAAGTGTTACTTACCTCGAACAAGCCGAGTCCAATACCGAGCAAGCCAAACAATACTCTAGCAACGCCATCCCACGCGTATCAACTTTCGAACGGCTCGAAACTAGCAAAAAGCAACTCAAATACATCAAATAATGCCTAAGAAAACAAACCCAATAGATAAATGTCGAATCTTTAATCAAAGCCCCAAAGTCAACCAAAAAGTCAAACTCGGGCCCGCACCTCGAAATCCGACAAATTCACAAAATCCGATAACCCATTCAATTACGAGTCCAACCATACTATTTTTACTTAAATCCGACTCCAAATCGATGTTCAAAATTTGAAAATTCACTTTATGAAATTTTAGATTAAAAAACCCAATTTCTCTTTTGTAATCATCAACCAAATGCTAAAAACGAGGATAGATTTATGAAATTTAATCAAAACCGAGTAGAGAACACTTACCTCAATCCATATGGTGAAAATCGCCTTAAACATCATCTCAAATCCGAGCTCCCCAACTCAAAATATGAATAAATTGACCAAGCTCTCGATTTATAGCTTATGCCCAGCCATTTTTGCTTTTGCGAACAAATGAGTCGCTTCTGCGACAATACATCCGCTTCTACGGAACCAGCTGAAAACTCGACCCTCGCACATGCAGACAAAATATCCGCTTCTGCGACATCGCAGGTGCGAGCAATCATCCGCTCATGTGCAAGACCTCGCTTCTGCGCTCCAGCCAACCGCACTTGCACATCCTCACATGCGCTCAAAACTCCGCTCAGCGATCTTTCCTCACCCACCCTTTTCCTGCTTCTACAATGAACATCCCGTATCTGCGAAGTCGCTTCTCCAACCAATACTTCGCAGATGCGGCTACACCAGCACCAGAAATTCCTTTAGCAATACAACAAGAGATAAAATGATCTGAACCACGTCCGTAACTCACCCGAGCCCCTCGGGACCCCATCCAAATATACCAACAAGTCCCATAACATAACACGAACTTATTCGAGGCCTCAAATCATGTATAACAACATCAAGACTACGAATCACGCCTCAAATCAAACTTAATGAACTTTGAATCTTCCAACTTCCAAAACTCGTGTCGAACCTTATCAAATCAACTCAGAATGAAATCAAATTTTGCACACAAGTCCCGAATGACATAATGAAGCTATTCCAATTCCCATAACTACAATCCGAACCTGATATCATCAAAGTCAAGTCCCGGTCAAAATTATGAACATTCCAAACCTTCAAATTGCCAACTTTTGCCAAATAGTGCCCGAAACATTCTAGAAATATCCAAATGCAACATCGGGCATACACCCAAGTCCAAAATCACTATCCGGACCTAACAGAACCATCAAAACTCCAATCCGAGGTCAAATACTTAAAAGTCAAATATGGTCAACTCTTCCACTTAAAGCTTCAATCATGAAATTCATTCTTCCAAACTTATTCCGAAACACGTAAAAACCAAAACCGACGATTCACACAAGTCATAATATATCATATGAAGCTATTCAAGACTTCAAATGGATGAACAAAATTCAAATACTCAAAATGACCGGTCGGGTCGTTACACCAAATTTGTCTTCTTCAACACTTTTTAAGGACTTAGATTTACAAAGCTAGGATGAAATAATACAAAATCTATTTGGAATGTACATACATAGAATTTGAGTCTAATACTACCAAGGACAAGTGGTAGCTAAATCCGGAAGACAGGTACATCTTCAATGCCAGCTCCTGCCGTACACATCAGCATCAACTTCAAGATCTTCACACAAGGTACAGAAGTATAGTATGAGTACAATCGACCCTATGTACTCAATAAGTAACAAACCTAATCCCAGGTTGAAAGTAGTGACGAGCTCGACATATGGTCAGTGTCCAACACCAATAGCCAATAACAACTCGTAATAATATAATAAAGACAATAAAGTGAATAACGTAAAAGATATTATGCTCAGCTCGTTCACAGTTACAAGAAAGTAAACATGTTTTTCAAGTATAACAGTCAAGGTCTAAATCTTACCACTGAATCAATTAAACATGAGTTTATCAAAAGGACTATTTTTCTCCAATTCACAACAACAGATAAGACTTTTCGTTTACCAATTAGCATGAGGAAAATATATCTCTATTCATGCATGTCAATATACACGTCAGGTCATCAAATGTCATATTACCGTCTAGCATGAGGAAAATACATCTTTATGCATATATGTCACTATATATGTCAAATCATCAATGTCATATCACCGTCTATCATGAATAAAATACATCTCTATGCTTACATGTAAAATATACACGTCAAGTAATCAATTTCATAGTGATATCATCAAGTACACTCACTCTCAGCACACTCAAGATGCCTGACTCAAATACCCCCACTTCATCACACATGCAATCACTCAACACTGTACGGGTGCCTGACATCAATGACCCTCACCAAAGCAAGTGTATATATCATTGTGCATGCACTCACTGTTGGCATGTCAGACTCTAGAGGGGCAGATCCTGGCCCAAACGCTAATCAAAAGCCAAAATGGCTTGTTGCGGCGTGCAAACTGATCCAAATATCAATCAACAGCCAATATGGCTTGTTGAAGCGTGCAACCCGATCCAAATATCAATAAATAGCCAATATGGCCTGTTGCGACATACAACCCGATCCCAAATATCACTCATAATATGGCTTTGCGGCTCATATCAGTCAACAACCTCTCAAGTCTCGAGGGCTCACAATCTCATAGAACTCAACCCAACAGTATCACATATGGAAGACAACAACTACGTATGATGTAACAAATCATAAATGTACATAGACTAAGGTATGACATGCAAATGAGGAATCATGACTGAGTAAATAACTGTAGTTACAACATATCGATCAAAAACAGCAAGAATAGCTCCATTATATCTCAACCAAATTGTGATGACCCGATAGGTCATCTTTAAATTTAACATTCAATTCTATGCTCCAAGACCTCGAATAGCACTATTTAATATTTCTCGACTTGCGTGCAAAGTCCGTATATTTTTTCCGGAAAGTTTTATGTGAAAAATTGATAAAAATGAGAGAATAGTGCTTTAAAACTCACTTAAGTTGACTTCGATCAATATTTTGAGTAAACGGATTCGGATTAATGTTTTGATAGTTCCGGTAGGTTCATATCATAATTTGGGACTTAGGTGTATGTCCAGAATTAAATTTGGAGGCCCCTAGCTTGCATTATCATCATTTATTGAAAATTAGAAGTTTGAAAGCTTAAAGATTTCAAACTTTGATCACAAATTGACTTTTATTGATATTGGGCTCGGATTTCAATTCCAAAAGTTGGAATAGCTCCGTTATGTTGTTTGGGACTTACATGCAAAAATTTAGGTCATTCCGGACTATTTTGACGTGTTTCGGCGCGAGTTTTAGAATTGAAATTTTCATAAATTCATTAAGTTCGAATCGAGGTGTGAATTGTAGTTTTGACGTTGTTTGACATGATTTGAGACCACGAGCAGGTCCGTATGATATTTTAGGACTTGTTGGTATATTTTGTAGAGATCTTGGGGGCCTCGGGTGGATTCCGGATGGTTAACGGATCAAAATTTGGACTTAAGGAAAATCAGGAATTTTGACCTTCTGCTGAGGGGCTGGGCAGTGTGTGTAGGTGCGGAGCTTTTGCCGCATCTGCGAAGCCGCAGAAGCGGCTTGTTGATCGCAGAAGTAGAACGCGGAGGGGCGAGCTTCTTCGCAGAAGCGGACTTTTGTCCGCAGAAGCGTAAGATGTCGCAGAAGCGGGGGCAATCCTCGCATATGAGAGACCGCAGATGCGGCTAAGTGTATCGCATATGCGGAAACACTCGCAGTGTTGAAAACATAGGGGTTCTGACATTTTTATCATTTTGGACATTTCAAGCACGGTTTGGGGCAATTTTTCAGAGGGAATTCACGGGAAAACTTGAGGTAAGTTACTTTTGATCATTGTTAGTCAATAATATTGAATTATCATCGAGTATTTCGATTGGATTACGTGTTTTTGAGGTGAAATTCGAGGATTTGGGCCTAGGGATTTGAAAATAAGACTTGGAGATTTAGAGGTCGAGTTGATGTCGGAATTTGGTAAAGTTTGTATGGTTGGATTCGTGGTTGAATAGGCATTCACATTTTGTAACTTTTGTTGGGTTTCGAGATGTGGGTCCCACTGTTGATTTTTGAATTGAATTTCGGATTTTAATTGGAAAATTTAGTATTTTCATATAGAATTGGTTTCTATAATTCGTGTTGAGTATATTGAATTGTTTGTGACTAGATTCGAGGCATTTGGACACCATTTCGCGGGGCAGAGGTTTATTAGAATCTTGAATTGGTTGCAAAGCGAGGTAAGTGTCGTGGTTAACCTTGACTTGAGGGAGTAGGACTTGTTTGTCTATTTGCTACGTGATTTAATGTGCGGGTACAACGTATATGTAAGGTGACGAGTACTTATGCATTGTGGTTGAGTCAAAGCATACAGGTGGAATTTGTTTATTGTGAATAATTACCTATTTAATTAAGATATTCTTGCTTAAGTTTATTATTATTTATTTGATCATTTTTCATGAAATTATTGCTAATTTAATTATTGTTGAATATTTTGGAAGGTGAGTCCGGTATTCTGGTATTGAATTGATTGATAAGTATAGATCCCCGCATTTAAATACTCTTTCGAATTTATATTATCATTCTCATGGTAAGGAAGAGTGTAAAAGCACGAAGGGTGATGCCGTGCCATTTTCACATTATTATTTATTCATTTATAAATTGAGGAAGAGAGTCAAAGTGAGGAAGAGAGTCAAAGCACGAAGGGTGATGTCATGCCATTTAAATTATTTATTCATCATACTATGGCTAGAAAGAGAGTTAAAGCACGAAGGGTAATGCCGTGCCATTCATATTATTTATTTATCATTTCATGGGAAAGATGAGAGTAAAAGCACGAAGGGTGGTGCCGTGCCATTTTTATACTTCAGCTACCTATTTTGTTGGTGGTGCATTATTTCGCTGCTACGTGACACTCCCCTGGCTGAAATTTGTATACCATTTCCCTTCACATGTTCCCTCCCAAATTTTAAAATTTGTTAATTACTGTGTTCAATATTGCTTCGTATATGTATATACTTGCACAGGATGTTTACGTATGTGTCTTGTCATAGCCTCGTCATTACTTCGTCGAGGTTAGGCTCGACACTTAAGGAGTACATGGGGTCAATTGTACTCATAGTACACTCTGCACTTCTTGTGCATACGTTGGAGTTGGTCCTAGCAGCGTACCATAGGCTTGCTCAGATTCAGCTACCCAGAGGAGACTTGAGGTATAACTGCATAGCGTCTGCAGTTCTGAAGTCCCCTTCTACTTTATCTTAGCTGTGTATTATCTTTCAAACAGCTTGAATTTTATTCAGACCTTTATTTGTATTATTCTAGTAGCTCGTGCACTTGTGACACCAAATTCATGGGTGTAATTGGATGATTCGGTTGTTATGGTCTTTCGCACTTTATTTCAGTAATTGACTACCGTTTAATTTATTTGTTTAAAAATAGTTAAGATAATTCTAACGTTGGCTTGCCTAGCAAATAAAATATTAGGTGTCATTACGGTCCCAAAGGTGGGAATTTCAGATCGTGACAAGTTGGTATCAGAGCAATAGGTTACTTAGGTCTCATGAGTCACGAGAAAGCTTAGTAGAGTCTGAAGGATCGGTACAGAGACGTATGTACTTATCTTCCAGAGGCTATGAAGTTTAGGAACAATATCACTTTTATCTTATTATGTCGTGCGATTTTATTCTATCATCGATGATTGAACCATTATATTCTTGTTCTCTCACAGATGGCGAGAACACGTACTATATCTACCGCCGGATAGGAGCTAGAGCCCCCGGTGGCAACTATGACCAGGGGTAGAGGCTGAGGCCAAGGTGGCGCCAGAGGCCGAGGTAGAGGCATAAATAGAGCTCAGTCTAGAGCTCGAGCAACAACACCTGTTGTAGAACCTCAAGTGGATTTGGAAGCGGAGGTTCAAGCTCAGACAATACCTATTGGACCAGTTTAGGTCCCGGAAGGATTCATAGCTCTCCAGTGCTTCAGGACGCTCTAGTCCATTTGGTGAGCCTTATGGAGGGTGTGGCCCATAATGGTACATTTCCAGTGGCACCAGCCGTCTCATAGGTTGGGGGAGGAGCGCAGACTCCCACTACTCCTGCTCCGGAGAAGATGGCTCCCCAGTATCAGGCTCCAGCAGCCCCGCCAGTTGGGGTAATTCAGCCGGTGGTTGTGGCACAGGACGGTGATAGGCCAGTCATGTCTTTTGAGGCTTTATTGAGGTTGGACAAGTTTACTAATCTCTTTCCAGTTCACTTTAGTGGTTCACCTTCTGAGGACCCATAGGATTATCTTGATCGCTGCCATGAGGTACTGCGGAACATGGGTATAGTCAAGACCAATGGGGTGGATTTTACTGTGTTTCGGATGACAGGTTCCGCCAAGAGGTGGTGGAGAGATTATATGTTGATCAGACCAGATGGATTGCCTGCACTTACCTGGGATCCGTTCTCTCAGCTATTTCTAGAGATGTACCTCCCTGTCACACTAAGAGAGGATTACCGCAGGCAGTTTGAGCGTCTCCAGCAGGGCAGTATGACTGTTACTCTGTACGAGAGCCGTTTTGTGGATCTAGCCCACCATGATACTATCTTTCTCCCTACTGAGAGGGAGAGGGTGAGGAGATTTATTGAGGGACTCACTTAGCTTATCAGGCTTTAGATGGCCAAGGAGACCGGAAGTGATATTTCCTTTCAGGCAGCTGCAAATGTTGCTAGACGAATAGAGATGGTTCTTGCTCAGGAAAGGGGATAAGTGTCTGATAAGAGACCTCGTCAATTCGGTGGGTTCAGTGGTGCCTTGTTTGGAGGCAGGGGTAATTTTGGTAGAGGCCATCCTCCCAGGCCATTTCAGTCAGCACATTTCATTCCAGTAGCAGTTACCTATTCTTCAGAGCGGTTAGCGGAGATTTACATCTGCGAGATTGCCCGCCTTCACGGTGTGCCAGTGTCTATCATTTCTGATCGAGGTACGCAGTTCATCTCGCACTTATGGAGGGCTATACAATGTGAGTTAGGCATGCGGGTTGAGTTGAGTACAACATTTCATCTTCAGACGGACGGATAATCCGAGCACACTATTCAAATATTGAAAGATATGCTTCGCACTTGTGTTATGGATTTCGGAGGTTCTTGGGATCGATTCTTGCCGCTTGCAGAGTTTGCCTATAATAACATCTACCAGTTGAGAATTTAGATGGATCCATATAAAGCATTATATGGGAGGCGATGTCGTTCGCCAGTTGGCTGGTTTGAATTGGGAGAGGCTCGGTTGTTGGGTACCGATTTGGTACAGGATGCCTTGGATAAGGTCATGATTATTCAGGATCGACTTCGCACAGCTCAGTCTAGGCAAAAGAGTTATGATGACCGTAAAGTTCGTGATGTTGCATTCATGGTCGGAGAAAGAATATTGCTCCGGGTTTCACCTATGAAGAGTGTAATGAGGTTCGGAAAGAAGGGCAAGTTGAGCCCTAGGTATATCGGACCCTTTGAAATTCTTGAAAGGGTGGGTGAAGTAGCCTACATGCTTGCACTACCAGCTAGTTTATCAGTAGTTCATCTGGTGTTCTATGTGTCTATGCTCCAGAAATATCATGGTGATCCGTCCCATGTGTTAGATTTTAGTTCAGTCCAATTGGACAAAGATTTGACTTATGAAGAAGAGTCGGTAGCTATTTTAGCCCGACAAGTAAGACAGTTGAGGTCTAAAAGTTACCCATCAGTTCGAGTGCAATGAGAGGTCAGCCGGTTGAAGCATCTACTTGAGAGTCCAAGTTGGACATGCGGAGTAAATATCCACACCTTTTTACCAGCCTAAGTACTTTTTTCTAATTCCGTTCGAGGACGAACGTTTGTTTAAGAGGTGGAGAATGTGATGACCCGATAGTTCATCTTTAAATTTAGCATTCAATTCTATGCTCCGAGACCTCGAATAACACCATTTAGCATTCCTCGACTTGAGTGCACAGTCCGTATATATTTTTCGAAAAGCTTTTATGTGAAAATTGATAAAAATGAGAGAATAGTGACTTCGATCAATATTTTGAGCAAACAGACTAGGATCAGTATTTTGACAGTTCTGTTAGGTCTCTATCGTAATATGGGACATGGGCGTATGCCCATAATTTAATTTCGAGGTCCCTAGCTTGAGTTATCGCCATTTATTGAAAATTAGAAGTTTGAAAGTTTAAAGATTTCAAAGTTTGACCACAAATTGACTTTTATTGATATCGGGCTCGGATTTCAATTCTAAAAGTTGGAATAGCTCTGTTATATCGTTTAGGACTTCCATGCAAAAATTTAGGTAATGCTGGACTATTTTAACGTGTTTCGGCGCGAGTTTTAGAATTAAAAATTTCATAAATTCATTAAGTTCGAATCGAGGTGCGAATTGTAGTTTTGACGTTGTTTGACGTGATTTGAGACCCCGAGTAGGTTCGTGTGATGTTTTAGGACTTGTTGGTATATTTGGTAGAGGTCCAGGGGGCCTCGGGTGGATTCCGGATGGTTAACGGATTAAAATTTGGACTTAAGGAAAATCTGGAATTTTGGCCTTCTGGTGCAATTGCACCTGTGGATTTTTGACCGCATGTGCGAGCTCGCAGAAGCGAGACGAGCATCGCAGAAGCAGCCTGGCAAGGGGCTGGGCAGTGTGTGCAGGTGCAGAGCTTTTGCCGCATCTGCGAAGCCGCAGAAGCGGCTTGTTGATCGCAGAAGCGGAACGCGGAGGGGCGAGCTGCTTCGTAGAAGCGAGCAACCTCTTCGCAGAAGCAGACTTTTGTCCGCAGAAGCATGAGATGTTGCAGAAGCAGAGGCAATCCTCGCATATGCGAGACCGCAGATGCAGCCAAGTGCATCGCAGATGCGAAAACACTGGCGATGTTAAAAATAGAGGGGTTTCGTCATTTTTGTCATTTTGGACATTTCAAGCACGGTTTGGGGCGATTTTTCGAGGGAATTCACGGGAAAACTTGAGGTAAGTCACTTGTGATCATTGGTAGTCAATAATATTGATTTATCATCGAGTATTTCGACTAGATTACGTATTTTTGAGGTGAAATTCGAGGATTTGGGCCTAGGGATTTGAAAATAAGATTTGGGGATTTGGAGGTCGAGTTGATGTCGGAATTTGGTAAAACTTGTATGGTTTGACTTGTGGTTGAATGGGCATTCACATTTTGTAACTTTTGTTAGGTTTTGAGACGTGATCCCCACTGTTGATTTTTGTATTGAATTTTCGATTTTAATTGGAAAATTTAGTATTTTCATATAGAGTTGGTTTCTATAATTTGTGTTGAGTATATTGAATTGTTTGTGACTAGATTCGAGGCACTCAGACACTAATTCATGAGGCAAAGGTTTATTGGAACCTTGAGTTTGTTGCAAAGCGAGGTAAGTATCGTGGTTAACCTTGACTTGAGGGAGTAGGACTTGTTTGTCTATTTGCTACGTAATTTAATATGCGGGTACAACGTATATATAAGGTGACGAGTACTTATGCGTTGTGGTTGAGTCAAAGCATGCAGGTAGAATTTGTTCATTGTGAATAATTACCTATTTAATTAAGATATTCCTGCTTAAGTTTATTATTGTTTATTTGATCATTTTTCATGAAATTATTGCTAATTTAATTATTGTTGAATATTTTGGAAGGTGATGCCGGTATTCTAGTATTGAATTGATAGATAAGTATAGATCCCCGCATTTAAATACTCTTCTGAATTTATATTATCATTCTCATGGTAAGGAAGAGTGTAAAAGCACGAAGGGTGATGCTGTTTCATTTTCACATTATTATTTATTGATTTATAAAGTGAGGAAGAGAGTCAAAGTGAGGAAGAAAGTCAAAGTACGAAGGGTGATGCCGTGCCATTTAAATTATTTATTCATCATACTGTGGCAAGAAAGAGAGTTAAAGTACGAAGGGTGATGCCGGGTCATTCATATTATTTATTTATCATTTCATGGGAAGGATGAGAGTAAAAGCACGAAAGGTGGTGCCGTACCATTTTTATATTTCAACTACCTATTTAGTTGTTGGTGCATTATTTGGCTTCTACGTGACACTCCCCTGGCTGAAATTTGTATACCATGTCCCTTCACATGTTCCCTCCCAAATTGTAAAATTTATTAATTATTGTGTTCAATATTGCTTCGTATATGTATATACTTGCACAGGATGGTTACGTATATGTCTTGTCATAGCCTCGTCACTACTTCGTCGAGGTTAGGCTCGACACTTACGGAGTACATGGGATCGGTTGTAATCATACTACACTCTGCACTTCTTGTGCAAATTTTGGAGTTGGTCCTAGCGGCGTACCATAGACTTGCTCGGATTCAGCTACCTAGAGGAGACTTGAGGTATAACTACACAGCGTCCGCAGATCTGAAGTCCCCTTCTACTTTATCTTAGCTCTGTATTATCTTTCAAACAACTTAAATTTTATTCACATAATTATTTGTATTATTTTAGTAGCTCGTACACTTGTGATACCAGATTCGGGGATGTATTTGGATGATTCGGTTGTTATGGTCTTCCGCACTTTATTTTAGTAATTGACTTCCGTTTAATTTGATTTGTTTAAAAATGATTAAAATTATTCTAACGTTGTCTTGCCTAGTAAGTGAAATGTTAGGCACCATTACGGTCCCGAAGGTGGAAATTTCGGGTCGTGACACAAATAAGCACATAGCCTAAACATAATTTCTAACATGAATCATAGCTCAAATAATCAAGCGAGTAAAGGAAACACAAATATTATAAAGCATGATAGTACAACAAGTCTGGTAATAGTCTAAAATCCACTCGAATCATGAATACTCCGGTGCACGTACGCACGCCAGTCACCTAGCGTGTGCGTTACCCCAACACATCTCATATAACATGGTTCCCAGGGTTAATTACCCTCAAATCTAAGTTTAGATATGTTACTTATCTTGAATAAGCCAAATCAAATACCGAGCAAGCCAAATAATACTCTAAAAATTCCACCATGCGCGAATTAGTCTCCGAACAACTCGAAACTAGCCAAAAGCAACTCAAAATCTAATAATGCCATGGGAAATAAACCCAGGCGATAAAGGTCGAATCTTTAATCAAATACTCAAAGTCAACCAAAAAGTCAACCCAGGCACACACCTCGGAACCCGACAAAACTCACAAATTCCGGTAACACATTCGAATACGAGTCCAACTATACTAATTTCACTCAAATCTGACTTCGAATCATTGTTCAAACCCCAATTATTCACTTTAGAAAGGTTTAGACAAAAACTCTTGGTTTCTCTTTTAGAATCATCAATCAAATGCCAAAATCAAAAATAGAATCATGTATTATAATCAAAACCGAGTCAAGAATACTTACCTCAATCCTTGCGGTTAAAATTCCCTCCAAAATCGCTCAAATCCGAGCTTTATAACTCAAAATGTGATAAAATGAGCTTAAGGTCCGAAATAGAGTACTTATAAGCACTGCCCAGGCAAACCCTTCGCGATCGCGAAGAACAAAGATGAACTCAGCCAAAAATATGCTTCATGTTTGCGGCACTACTCTTGCGGCGTGATAAACACATGTACCACAATTACGCGAACGCGTCCACGACCTCGCGAACGCTAAGACAGTAGTCCCCAACTCCCCGCTGAACCGTGATCGCGAACCATCTCCTGCGAACACAAAGAACAAACTTCTCAACCCTTCGCGAAAGCGCTCTTCCTCTCGCGAACACGATGAATAAACAACGAGCAACTCCCAAAACACTACGCGATCGCGTCCTCACCTTCACGATCGCAAAGAATGCCTAAAGCACCATAACCAGCAGAAAATCAGCAATGCCAAATAGAGATGAAATGATCTGAAACAATCCCGAAACTCTCCCGGGCCCCTCGGGACCCGTCTAGACATACCAACAAGTTCCAAAACATAATGAGGACCTACTTAAAATAGTTTTTAAAATTATTTAATTTTTTTGCCAAGTACCACGTTAGTTTTACCAAGTCATTTCAAATTAAATTGGTAATAACATTGCCATGTAGCCAATAGTATTCAAGGTTTTGGTATGTGCTATTAGTTTCTCAACTTGTTAGAAGTTTGGATATCCCAAAGTCACTCACTTTTGCAACCATATCTCCATCCAAAAGTATGTTACTTGGTTTCAAATCACAATGGACGACAAATGGCCTTCATATAAATACTCCATAGAAGAGGCCACCTCAATCATCACCTTTAATCTTTGTGTTAAATCCAAAATTTTGTGGAGAGTGCAGCCAACATTCGAGGTTTTTGTTGGGCATGTACTCTAGCACCAACACTTTATAATTAAAATTCGCATACTACTTATCACCATAACAAGATTCCCATGTCGAATGCTTCGTAAACCTTGGCACTCCGCATCAAAACTTTTAAAGGCATGTTGTATTTCTTTATTGAATACCTTGATTGCCACAACCTTTCCATCTGCGAGTGTCCCTCTTTGTACACGGAATCCAAGGCTCCCCCTCCCAATCAAAGTTGTTTGTCCCTTGAGCAATATCATGTTATGAAATCCTCCTATTTACTTGACCAAATGTATTAACTAGAGGAAGTTCCCTACTACTCCTTTCTCAACACGCATTTCAGTAACCAAACGATGAAAATGGTGGTCATTACAATTCCTGAGGCAACTGATGCTAGAACAAGAGTACTTACAACCCTCTTCTTTCTTGGTCTTCTAGGGCTACTGACTCTGCATTGTATCACATTCAACTGGGATGCTCCACATAATGCAGGGTTACCCGTGAATGATTCAGCTTGGTATTTAGGGATGGTATTTATTTCCAAAGCAACTTGGTATTTAGGGATGACAATGAGACGGGACGGGGTGGGTTTGAGCGTTTGCGGGTGCGGTGCAGGAAGATGCGGGTTGAAACATTGTTATTTAAAATTCAGGGGGGTGAGGGGTGGTTGCATGTTGAGGTCATGAATTGACTACACATTGCCACGAAACATATTGCAGACTCATCCTAAACCCATTTATCTTGTTGTTTTGTCCTGCATTATAAAGAATACCAAACTCATTTACTTTTATCGGAGATTCTTAATCTAATCTTTTATTGTTTTGTTTTAAAATTCCATTTCTTTTCTTGTTTTATACCCAAATCACGCAATAACTAACAACTTTCCTCCGTCTTCGTATATATTCTTCCTTTGTCTTCCTTTTTTTGATTTCTAGTCGAGAACCCCAAAACTTAAAAGTCAAATTACCTAAATATCCTTTTTATTAAACTAAATATCTTATTTAATAAAATAAAATAAAATAAAAAACTAATGTCACAACGGTCACTTATGATAGTTAATGGCAAAAAAGAGAAGAAATAGACATTTGCACATTCTTATTTGAAACGGTGGCTTCATCTTGATATGGAGCGCTGATTTTCAGCATATGTTCATTGGAAACTTTAATTGGTTTCATGAACTTTAGAGTTTAGAATGAGAAAAGAAATTGGTATCATATCTCTCTCAAATCAACTAAGGATTTGTTTTGTAATATAATTTTTCTTATGATTATCTAACAAAAGTGCATTCGGATTTTGTTAATAATTGTGAAAAGGTCTGGTGCACTTGTAACGAATTATAATAGAATTATTTTATTATTGGTAAAATGCTGAGAAAAATATGTTGGATAGGAAAAAAAATTCAAACAGAGTAGATCAGGTTGTTGTCTTGATATCCTCTAGAAGAGATCATTTTCTGTAAGGGTGCATTAAAATGTTCTCACCCATTGAGATCCACTTTAGATGAGTCAAATTATAAAGACCGAAAGCTTTGCCTTTCGAGAAGTTGGTTGTGATTTGCTCTAAAGAATGAATTATTTTTCCTTTGTTTTGATGCTGTAAATTCAAGTCAATAAATTCCAATCTAAGACCATGAACTGATCTTTCCATAAGGTGTGGTTCATTAATATTATATTATAGGTGTTGTCACAATTTGAACATGTTTCAAGAACATTGACAGTGACAGAAGATGATGACTTTGAAGTATTGCGTATGAAGAAAGAGACAAAAATATCGGGTTCCACTTTGATAACTTCATTTGTTTTTTACTTCTCAATATTTGCCCTTTGCGTTTTCTCCTACATCTATGAATAACATGGTAGAAAAAATTGATGATTATTGTGCGTGTGTTTAAATCTATAAATTTAAAATATGATATATCATATTATGCATGCATATGTTACGACTAGGAATGACATATGTTTAAAGGTTTTAATTGTTAAACTTTCGCCACAATAAATTGACATATATATAAGTTAGAATGAAATATATTGGAAGTTTACTTTCAGGCCGTGGAATGATATAGAGTGTATTATTTAGAAGAATTATATCTATACTTGAAAGTGATACTATTAATTTGAGATCATATGAAATAAAATGTGACTTTTATTTAGATATTATTGACTTTAATAAAAGGTTTGAGACCTATTTGACGTCTCTTGTGATAAGGAATATAATATATCTTGGAGTTATTTAATTTCATATTGACACATGCTAAAATATGATAATTGTTCTCAACATCTTAGATATTTGAATTTCATGCTAAACTGTGTATATCATGCTATATTGATATTACCATGCGGGTTGCAGGTATTTTAATTTAGATGATTTAGTTTGACTTGACACAAAGTTTAAGGGAAAAAAAAAGACTTATGAATATGTGGTCCTAAAAGCTTTGTGGGGTCATGACATTTGTGTAGCTATAAAAACTTCTCATTAAGGGTAAAGTGGGTAAAATAAAAAATTTAAAGTTAAAATTATTTTCAAATATAGAAATGGTTATTCTTTTCGGAACGGACTAATAAGAAAAATGTGTCATTTAAATTGAAATAGGGAGAGTAATCATTTGTGCTCTTATGCAGCTTCTACAATATGCATAATAGCATGAATTTAAAGCCATGTGTAAATATATAAAATAAAATAAAAACTGGGGGTTATATTAAACAACATGTGAAGTATTTGCAACCCCAAAACTAAGTTGAAATCAGATTATAATTCAGTTTATAAAGGTATGTGCCTCATGTCATAATGAATTTGAAACTAACGCTTATATTCAAATAGTTTGAATATGAGAAATCAAGTTTTGATATGTAGGGCATATTGCTTTTGCTTTCAATTATATTTGGATAATTATTTTTATAGAAAGCACTCTTCTCTTGCAAAGTAATTGTTAGACTGATATATGTTCCGCAAAATAATTATAAATCGAAGATGATTGAGTTTAATTGCGTACAAATATTTTTCGTGCTTAATTAGTTTTAACTGCTTCTTTTTATTATCGTGCGTATCTTATGCGTTACTAAGGATGTAAGCGTATCAGTGAACTTAGAGTTTGAATTCTTTTAATATTAGAGATGTTGAACTTATAAAAAGTACTTCTTGATTATTGCAATTAAAGAATTATCAAGGATACAAAAAGCAAATGCTTAATGACCATAATCATAATATGTCATCTAATTTAATTTTTCTTGCTATTTTCTAAAGAAAAAAAATTACAAATCTAAATCTCAAGCTCTGTCTCTCACCTGGGAAGTGCAAGAATTGCAAGAAGGATGGGGAAGTTGGTACGACAATGAAAGATCTTTTTCTTTTAATTACATGGGGACAACTACCGTGTGATACTAGTACTAACTATAAAGATGTTTCTTTTATTACTTATGCTAATACGATAGAACATACGACTAGAATAACTTCTCTAGAACAATATAAAGGACATAAGAGAAGATAATAATTTTATTTATTTGAAAACTTTTCGAGACCTTAAAAAAAAATCCACCTATCATAAATTAAATTCTGACGTCTCTTTGTGATTTAAGCCATGTGGTCCAACACATATAAGATATCTCCCCTTCTAAAATAAAGACGAATACACATAAAAATGCAAATACAAGATATTAACCTATGCTACTCTGCTTTACCACCATTAACAATGAAGTTAATGAAATAAAAATCTTTTTATGTCCTCCAATTATATTAGGTACTCTTCTACTAATTCTAATTAATTAAATCTGCACATTACCGACTGAATTCTGCTAAATTTTACTATATATCATCAGAAAAGTGTACTACATGACTTGATATACACGTGAATCACACATGTCGAGAAACTAGTATTCAAATAAGGATAAGAGATTTCCTTTTTCGAGTCTAAGGATATTCTAACCGTAAATGGGTCTCTATATAATGAAGTACATATGACGATTTTAGTTCTCTGGAAAAGATGGATAGCGCCGAAGGTATGCCAAGGCAGTTATGACGTGAACAAAAATATGACTTGCGATATTGTCAGGAGGATAAATCATGGTGCATTAAATATTATTATGCAACATTTTTCAGCCAGTATCTAATGGTTATATGTCCATGATACGAGACATTTAAAGTTACACAGAAAAAGAAAAAGAAAAAATATATATATATTGAAGAAAAAGATGTTATTTTACGTTCGAGTCACCCCAAGAGCAAGGTGGGAAGTTTTTGGAGGGAGGAAGCCGAGGGTCTATCAGAAACTGTCTCTCTACCCTAGGGTAGGGGTAAAGTCTGCGTACACACAACCCTCTCCAAACTCCACTAGTGGAATTATACTGGGTTGTTGTTGTTGTTGTTGATGATGTTGTTTTACGTCAATCTATTTTTTAGTGAAGAGACTTGGTCACTGAAAAGCTAACAATTTTTTTAAAAAAAGAATACTTAAGCGGGGTGGGACGGGTGGACGCGGGTGTAGGTACGAGGAAGGTGAACGCATGTCCAAATGCTATGACGAGTGGGGCGGGTTGAGATTTTGCGGTTTAAGACAACCCCTCCCCCCTCCCACCTACCATCCCAAAATTAGGATCTCTCATCTCCCACCCGAGAACAAGGATGGCAAATGGGGAGGTGCGGGTGCAGGGCAGGGTGGGTTTAAAGCTATGCGGGACGGGCAGGTTTAAAGCTATGCGGTGAGGTGCGGGTGCGGAACCGGTTGAGATTATTTTTTAAAAGACTGATGTGGTGCGGGGCGGACGAAATTCCGATGGAGTTTTGGAAGAGCGTGGGTAGGGTGGGCGTGGAGTGGCTCACTGGGTTATTCAATGTTATTTTTAGGACTAAGGAGATGCCAGATGAATGGAGATGGAGTACGATGATTCTGTTGTATAAGAACAAGGAGGATATTTAAAATTGTAACAATTATCGGGGTATCAAGTTACTAAGCCATACCATGAAAGTTTGGGAGAGGGCGGTGGAGCTGAGGGTGGGGAGGATTGTGTCTATTTCTGATAACCAGTTCGGATTTATGCCAGGACTTTCAACCATGGAAGCCATTCACATTGTTAGTAGGTTGATGGAGCAGTATCGGGAGAGGAAGAGGAATTTACATATGGTGTTCATCGACATAGAAAATGCTTATGATAAAGTGTCAAGGGAGGTTCTGTGACGATGTTTGGAGGCCAAAGGTGTTCCTGTTGCATACATTAGGGCTATTAAGAAAATGTATGACGGAGCTAAGACTCGAGTGAGGACAGTAGGAGGGGACTCGAAACACTTCCCAATTATGATGGGGTTGCACCAGGGGTCAGCTCTTTCCTATTTGCCCTAACAATCGACGCACTGACATGTCACATTCACGGGGAAGTGTCGTGGTGCATGTTATTTGCAGATAATATTGTGCTGATTGACAAGACGTGTGGCGGTGTTAACGGGAGGTTAGAGGTTTGGAGGCAGACCCTAGAGTTTCAAGGTTTCAAGTTGAGCAGGACCAAAACGGAGTACTTTGAGTGCAAGTTCAGTGGTACGACTCTGGTAGTGGACGAAGACGTGAGGCTAGATTCACAAGTCATCCCTAAGAGAGAGAGTTTCAAGTATCTTGGTTCCGTTATTCAAGGGAATGGGGAGATTGCGAGGATCTCACACGTCGCATTGGGGCGGGGTGAATGAAATGGAGGCTCGCTTCCGGTGTCTTGTATGATAAAAATATGCCGACAAGACTTAAAGGGAAGTTCCATAGAACGGTGGTCAGACCGACTATGTTGTATGGGGTAGAGTGTTGGTCAGTCAAGAACTCTCATGTCCAGAAGATGAAAGTGGCTGAGATGGATGTGTGGGCATACCAGACTAGACAGGATTAGAAATAAAGTTATCCGGGACAAGGTGGGCGTGGCTTTTAGGGAGGACAAGATGCGGGAGGCAAGACTAAGATGGTTCGGACATGTGAAGAGGAGAGGCACAGATGCACTAGTGAGGAGATGTGAGAGGTTGGTCTTGGAGGGCCAACGGAGGGGTAGAGGCAGGCCGAAGAAGTATTGGGGAGAGGTGATTAGGAAAGATATGGCCTTGCCCCAACTTAGTGAGGACATGACCATGGATTGGAAGGTGTGGAGGTTGAAAAGTAGGGTAGAGGGTTTGGTAGTCGAGCTTTCTCTTTGTTTTGTTACAGTAGCTTTAGTACACCACTTAGTGTCTTTTGTATTTTTGCCTTTTTGGATTTCTGTTATTACTTGTGGTTGCCTTCGCTTCGATTTTAATTGTACTAGCTAGTGATAATTGTGTGTTTTCACTTGTTTTTCCGATTGGTTTGCTTGTCATTAGCCCTTCCCTTTATCTTTCCTAAGCCGAGGTAAGGGTGTTCATGGTTCGGTTTGGGTCGGTTTTCCCTAAAAAGAAACCAAACCAAGTAAGTCGTTTTTCAAATATTGGAATCAAACCAAACCAATTGAGTCGGTTTTTTATCGATTCGGTTTATGTCGGTTTTTCCTTATCGGTTTTTTTCTTAAATATGAGACACAACTACCAAACGCATATTCCGGCGACTACATTTTCAACGTAACACTATCAAATCAATTGCTCTTTGAGAAATATATCATTTTCAAGATATATTGATGATAGTTGAATCAAATGGTGATTAGAATTTAAGTACTCAATTAAAAATCGATTATTTTTAACATGAAATAAATTATTATACTTAGTAAAAGAAAACTACCAATCAAACTAGAATGTAAAGGCAAAGAATTAGATTATTATTATAGCAAAGAACTAGACTAAAAATACAAATGACTAATATGTACCATATAATTTTTGAAACTTTATATAAAAATATACATATATATAGGTGTAATAATAAATTTAAATAGCTATTTTTATAGTCGGTTTTGTTCGATTTTTTCGGTTATTTTTTGAGTAAAACCAAAACCAAACCAAATTTGATCGATTTTTAAAATTCAAATCAAAAATCAAACCAAACCTAAAAAGTATCGATTTTTTTTGGTCGGTTTGGTTCGATTTACGATTTGGTTCGATTTTTCGGGTTCTTGTGAACACCCCTAGCCAAGGGTATACCGAAAACAGCTCATGCCTTTTATAGGTAGGGGTAAGATCTGTGTACACACTACCCTCCCCAGACCTCACTTGTGGAAATACACTGGGTTTGTTAATGTTGATGAAATTGAAAATCCAGCAAAAAAATAATTAAGAAAAACTAGGAAAAGAAAAAAAAATTAACTACGAAGGGCAGGGCGGGGGCGGGTGTGGATGTGGGCCGGGTGCAATTGCTATGCAGTGCAGGGCAAGGCGCGGGTTGAAAACCTTAGCGGGTTTGCCCCGCAACCACACCGCACCATTTGCGGTCCCTATCCGAGAATACAGCTTACTCAAACATTTCGACATTCCAAATTAAAACTATAATTCTTACAAAGGTATGCCTGATTGATAACTTCACTTGCTACAGATTGATTGCAACTGCTACCTCATGCCACCCAACTAGCACCCAGAAAATATTCACCCCATCATCTGATCAGTCAATCATCTTAAAGAATTTTAAGTAGCCATCACAATTTGGAAAACTGACACTTCCCTAAGCTAAATGCCAAACATTCAGACACAACAGGGAAATAGTTCACATGATATTATGGTAAGCCATCAAAAGACTTGCATTATCTCACAAACAAAACAAAATTCTTGAATAAAGAGAAAAGCTTAAGTTCCTGAAAATGATTGCACCATAAACTTCATCACTCAATCCACCAGAAAGCTGATAATGCTTAACAGGCTACACGGCAGTTCTAATTGCTTATTTCTTCTCTTCCTTCTTTGCTTCAGCTGCTCTCTTCAACCTGGATCCAATGTGTCCTGCATTTGTACGCTCGATATGCAGCTTGCCATAGGCATTGAATGATTTCATCTCATCTGTGACCTTGACAAGGTCAACAGCTGGCTGCTCCCTAGTAATAGGCATGTATGGACCCTGGACCTGGGTGGCAGTAGCAAGTTCCTCTGCACTAGAATCACCAGCTTGCAAGAGAGAGTTCAAGGTAAATTTTAGGCATAATGTGTTCAGATGCCAAAGCAGGAATCCTGGTTGTTTTAAAAGGCGTTTTCGGGGCGAGGCGTACCAAAAACGTCCCGGGGCGATGGTGTGGGGCAAAAGTCTCAAGAGGCGTACGCCCAGCAATTCGGGGCGTACGCCCAGGCGTTTGAGGCGCATTCTTTTAGTGAGGAGTAAGCACCAGAGACTTTTTCAAATTAAAACAAAATTTGTTGAATAAGTCCTTCATATAATACCCAAATTCTCAAAGTCAGTTTGGTAATTACTCAAAAGGTTTAAAAAGGAACTCAAAAGTATTAAATTTAAAAGTCAAGACCTTTTTATTGATTGAAGCCCTAATTCATGGTCTTTCCCAATTCTTTATCTTGTCCGCTAGTCTGCTAATATCTCCCAAAAGTAACGAATAATTTTTTTTTTTTTACAAATACAAAGATAACTTCATTCTCCTTCATAGCAGCAAGTTCAAAGTTCAAATTGCAGGTTAATCATCCTTTTTGTTCCTCCACGTAGAAAACTTTATTCTTTTAGACTCAAGTTACTTGTGCTTGTAAGTAGCGTATAATAGATTGTTTTGACTAGTTTTTTGTGGGGATGGAGCGCGCGCGCGCGCACACACATATATATATATTTCACATATTTATAGTTTTCTTCAATTTTTATGCAATTTTACTTGTTTATAAATATTTACTGTCATTATATTATTTTATAAAATATTAAAAATTAAATACCTATGGGCTTACGCCCCGTGCCTCGGGGCTTACGCCTCGCTGAGGCATATGTAAAATGCCTCGCCTTACGCCCACGCCTTTTAAAACAGTGTCCGAACTAGCAAGGCAAATAATAATTATTTTCAAATTTACCTTGACTTTCTTAGCACGTCTAGGAAAGATGACAAGCTTAGCCTTGTAAGTCTTGAGCCTCTGGACATTTGTTTGGAGACCTTCCAAGGATCTATTCCTGCGGCGATGATCAACAGCAATGCCGATGGTTGGTGCTAGTTTCTTGGGAACACCAGCTGCCTTAAATCCGAAGCTACTTATTAATGGGGGAAATCAAACGTACAAGTGCTTCAAAATAATAGGCCGTTTAAATATAAGTTATACGGATAGCGAAGAACATGACTAACAAATAGAATTTCCATTTGTACTCAATGGGATGGCTTTTGTTCTTTTCTATGGGGGACAGGGTGGTGAAGAGGAGTAAATGACATTCAACAAGTAACTAGAATCTCACTTTCAGTTCTTCAAGAGAAAATCCCCTCCCAGCATGGACTTTCATGTTGTATTTAAGTGTTTGTCCATGAACAATAGGTTGAAGTGATCCCGCAGTTGGCCTAGGGAAGATCTTCACAGCCTTCTGCTGCGTAGCTGAAGACAACAGAATAAAGACAGGTAGGAAAATGTTAATACTGTTCAACAAAAATTGATTTTCAAAAAGAAAAGAATCATGCCAAGTAGTTCAACAAAATGGTAGCTTACCAGCACGTCTCCTTGTTTTCCTAGCTGGTTGGTTGAACCAAGTCCTTGCATAGTTTTGCCAATGCTTCTTGAAGTGCCCATTGGGTATAACGTTGTTGTGATTCAAGTCTTACCTGAAATTGAACAGAAATGGAATATCTCAAACAAACATCACAAGCTGCTCTTGTGAACTAACTAGCATAAAACTCACTTGTCTTTCCACTTTGTACTTTTGTGAACTTTGATTTTGTATTACCACAACAACAACAACATACACAGTATATTCCCACATGTGGGGTTTGGAGAAGGTAGTGTGTACGCAGACCCTACCCCTACCTAGTAAAGGTAGAGAGGCTGTTTCCAATAGACCCTCGGCTCATAAAGGTAGGAAGGAGGAGAAGAAGAATATGCAGAGGGAGAAAAAGAAGAAGAAAAAGAAAGAAAGAGGAGGGAAAGGTGGGGAGAAAAGTATTAGTACCAAAATAGTGACAACAGGAGAAAACAAACTTTGATTTTGTATTGTTCAAAGAAAATTAAACTTTAATGAAAATCTAATCAACTCATGACAAACAATCACTCATAACAGTTCATAAATGTGCAAGTCTAAATATTCAAACATGTGCTCTTCGTCATCACTAAATAGTAAATACTATTCATATGGCATTACACTTCTCTTAACAGCCTCTTTCACAAGAATAGGCATTCGCATATAGTTGATCTTTTTCAAGTTCTTTTGTTATTTTCTCCATGAAATGCATTAACTTCACTTTGGAGAGATTCTAAACATGCCCTTTTACTTACTTAATTTTCTACCAAGAATCGAGTTCACAGAAAAAACCCAATCCACTGTCGGCTGGTAGTAAAAGTTCCATTTTTGATAGCACAAACTAGTCAACAACCAGGAAAAGCCACACAAACCAAACCCAAAAAAAAAAAAAGGTTAGATTCCCAAAATCCAGGTTTTAGATACTGTATAAAAAGGAGATATAGTCCAATAACACCTCCAAATTCGTCCTACAATTGAACAAAGACTTCGCAAAACACCCTGATTTCAACATTTATTAAATTTTGCAAGCTTACTAAGGCATAACCATAAGCAAATCATATTATATCATAACTAACAAAACCGAGACACTACAAATAAACGCAAATAAATCCAAAATTCTCAGTTAACAAATACTCTAAAAGGGTCTGAACCCCCCCCCCCCCCCCAAAGAAAAGATTAGGTTCATTAACCGAGACACATTTTCATGTCAAACTCATTTGCATATACAAACTCAGTAACACATAGCTTGCAGATTCAAGTGAGGAAAATAACAAGCATTAATAAGATTGGAAATAAAGAGAGATTATTCATAAAACCTTAGGGATGTTTTAAGGAGAAAGACTGAGACATACCTGGTTAGCTAGTGCCTCTGGAGGCTATGGAATTACAAAGGCGAAGATAGCGCTTGGTTCTTTGCTTTTATAGGGCTGAACGAAAAACCCTAGGTTTTAAAGGCTTTAAAGCATGGATCACTCTGTTCAACCTGGGAACACAGTTTAGAAGTATATAGCGACAAATAAATAGCAGTACAGTCGCGGAATAAATACAGCTTTTTGAACAGGCGACGATTCAGCAAATTTTTCAAAAACAACTTCATACCAATAGTACAAACAAAAGCCTTTTCGCTATTTGACATTGTGGATAATCGATATTACATCAGATGCACTGTAAATTGATAAGCGGGAAGCAGCCTACTCCATGTACTACGACAGCTAAAGGCCACCAAAACCTGCAGGGACTATTTATTTAAGTAGAAAGGATTACATTCTCTGTAAACATTTAAGACTAAATAACTCATCGCATTCCAAATCACCGCACATATTGATCATCCAATTAGCAATTAGATGCGCCGCTTCTTTGGGAGGCGGCATCCATTATGGGGACGTCGTGTTGTGTCCTCAATGAATACCACAGGATTCTTATCTCCACGAGAATGAGTATAGCCCTCTCTGAAGCTTAGAATTGCTTGTTTCTTTTTCTTAAAGAAAGTAAAGCCATTTACTTTCATGACCACTGACCTCAAGCCCCGGTCTCTGGCTTCACGCCCAACATGTTCTGCAGTTGATTCAGCAGCGTATCTTGCAATTTTCGTTCCTTTTCCTGTTATCTTACCTGCAGTAGCCCCAAACTTTTTATTCCCTTTTGAATCCGTCACAGTAACAAAGGCGTTGTTGCGAAGAACCTTTATATGAACAATATCAGCATCCTGCTCGACATGATACCTAGAAAGTGGAGCATCACCCAGAATACCCCTCGTATTGTCCTCCGTAAGTCCTCTAACAAAGTCCATTGGTCTAGAATTGTTTCTCATCTCAGCTTCCTTTGGGCTTTCAGAATGTATGAAACACCTCCTCCCAGCATTATATGGTGAATAAACATTCATTCCCAAGTCAGAGTGCTGATTACTGCATATTTTTCTTTCAGTCTTCCCTTGAATACCTGCAGCAAAATGAACTATTGAGCCAAAAGTTCAAGAATTACTGCTGATCTAAGACCAGAATAAGAGACAAGGGCATATGCATGGCAGGTATACACAATACTGTTTTGCAGATGCATACTAAGAAGCTGGAAAAAACCAAGTAA
Source organism: Nicotiana tomentosiformis (assembly GCF_000390325.3). Lineage (NCBI taxonomy): Eukaryota > Viridiplantae > Streptophyta > Magnoliopsida > Solanales > Solanaceae > Nicotiana > Nicotiana tomentosiformis. The sequence continues at coordinate 21,967,799 of NC_090814.1, read as the reverse complement.
GAGAGATTCCTGGATCTACTAAATACAAGTGAGATAGGCATTGTAATAGATTCAAACACATCCACACAATTATAAATCACAAGGTTCTACCACTGCTGGATACAATTAACTTTCTATTACTCAAGAGGTTAGTAATGGAAACCCTAATTGCAAAATCCAGAAGTTCTGCTCCACCTCCTTAGAAGTTCCCTTATAAGGTTGATGGAAGCATTTTTCTGATCTAAGACCAGAATAAGAGACAAGGGCATATGCATGGCAGGTATACACAATACTGTTTGGCAGATGCATACTAAGAAGCTGCAAAAAACCAAGTAAGAGAGATTCCTGGATCTACTAAATACAAGTGAGATAGGCATTGTAATAGATTCAAACACATCTACACAATTACAAATCACAAGGTTCTACCACTGCTGGATACAATTACCTTTCTATTACTCAAGAGGTTAGTAATGGAGACCCTAATTGTAAAATCCAGAAGTTCTGCTCCACCTCCTTAGAAGTTCCCTTATAAGGTTGATGGAAGCATTTTTCTTTCTCCCACACTTGGAAGAGTAACAGAAAAATCCAACAGGGCAGGGAAAACCAATAGAGCAACATATAAGAGAGTCAATTTCAACAAGTTCCCCTGATGGAAAGATTTGACAAAATACTATGTGGGCAACCAACAAGAAAATTTATGATTTTGAAATGCTTTTTATTTTTAAAAAAAGAAAGAGAAACAGAAGGAAGGATTATCCTTAATGTTTTATTTCTCTTACCTACTAAAGCAACAAAACAAATAAAACGAAATCACGGCAGGTAAGCAATGGGGTCTCTAAATGTTTTTTACATGTTCTTATATGGAAAAACTACTCTAGATGGTCTTGTGTCTTCCTTGCTGTTGCAGGACTTCTGTATCTCTTTATAATCCATATATTGATAGAAAGAGATGAAACACAAATAACGCTAGTCTCCTATCCTTTTTCTTTTTTTGTGAATGTAAGTAGCTTGTAAATTGAAAAGGAGAAATTGCCTAACACAAGCTGGTGCTAAGTCTCTACAAGTTATCAGGAGGCCTTCCACACAAAACAAAAAGGAAGGAATTCTGCAGTGACAAAACTATGCTTGCAGGGAAATCAATGAAATCTAACATACTTTCCCTCATATGTATGTTATCTTTCATCTTCGAACCCCTAAACTCTCAAGCGCTCAGCTGAACTCTTCCATTTACTTGGATCAAAATTTATCCATAACATTTGAAAAAAATTCAAAAATCAACCCAACTATCATCTTCCATTTTGATAGTCTAATTTAATAAATTAAACTTTTGAGTTCTGCCCCCTTATACTATCTTTTGTCCTCCTCAGACTGTAGCTTTGAGAAGTCTTTGTTATTAAAGAGAAATATGAATAGTTTACCTACAATTATGCAATCTCTAATCCTCTGATATAATTTTAATAAAAGTCCGCATGGAGAAGCTTTCACTCTTCGACTGAGATTCGAATAACCAAAAAAGGTAATGACTTACCCTACAACTTTGAGACTATCAAAGCACATGATTCAACTTATATCAAGCATAAGTTTTAATCTTTGCATAAATAAAAACGGTATTTATAAAACCATTTAAGTACTATTCACTAAAGGTAAAAGATTTTAAGCTCGCAACCATGGAAAGAAAATTGTAATGGTTCAAAATAAACTCCAAATACACACACTTTCAATAACAAAGATATGCAACTTAATGAAGACAAGTACGAATCATTTAATAGTACCCACCATAATTTGGAAATGCAGAAAAGGTCCTGAAAGCTTGAGGATGATGAGAAGAATGTAATTTGAAAGCATTGGCAGCCCATAAGACACTGCGTATAAGTTTCATCTTGCCTGTAACACTATGCAAATCACTTCACCTTAGCATTTATTTTGACCCAAAAATAAACCAGTTTAGTACAGATAATAAAAATGAAAATTAAACTTAGTCAAAATCTAATCAACTCATAACAAACAATCACTCATAAAAATCCATAGATGTGCAAATCCAAATATTCAAACATGTCCTCTTCGTCGTCACTAAATACTATGCATCTGGCATTACACATCTCTTAACAGTCTCTTTCTCAAGAATAGACATTCACATATAGTTGATCTTTTTCAAGTTCTTTTGTTATTTTCTCCATGAAATGCATTAACTTCACTTTGAAGAGATTTTAAAAATGCCCTTCTACTTACACAATTTTCTACCAAGAATCAGTAGAGGAAAAAACAGAATCCACTGCCGGCTGCTAGTAAAAATTCCATTTTTGAAAACATAAACTAGTCAACAACTGGGAAAAGGCACACAAACCAAAAAATACGTATTGTTAGAATCCAAAAATGTAAAGGTCAGATTTATACCAATTATAGGTCACATAAATCAAAAACATATCTAACCAAATACTGTGTAAAAAAGGAATATAGTCCAAACACACCTCCAAATTCCTCCTACTATTGAACAAATTGGCAAAACACCCTGATTTCAACATTTATTCATAAGGCAAAACCATAAGCAAAATTGTACCAACTTATGTGAACCCATTTGACCGGGCACGGAATTTAAGAGAAGAGAGAAACTTTTGAACTCGTGGCGTAAAATGAGTTCCATATATTTTGTGTGGCTATGAATAATTTAGGTAAATTGTTTTCAAATAGGGAAAGGAGTAATTCTTTTTTGCACGAACTAAAAAGGAAATAGGTTCTCATAAATTGAAACGGAGGGAGTAACTAACAAAACTGAGACACTACAAATAAACGCAAATAAATCGGAAATTCTCAGTTAACGTTCTACTCTAAAAGGGTTTGAAAACCCCCACAGAAAAGATTAGGTTCATTAACCGAGACACATTTGCAAATACAAATTCAGTAACACATAGCTTACAGATTCAACTGAGGAAAATAACAAGCATTAATAGGATTGAAAATGAATGACAGATTATTCATAAACCTTAGGTATTTTTCTAGGAGAAAGACTGAGACATACCTGGTTAGCTAGTGCTTCTGGAGGCTATGGAATTACAAAGGCGAAGAAAGCGCTTTGTTCTTTGAGATTTCCGAATGGGCTGTTAAATGGGCCAGATCGCTCTGTTCGACTTACAGTTTTCATACTGATGCTAAAAATTGCATATAAGCTGGGGTGAAATTCAAAATAGCTAGATTTACAAGCGTTAATTGAAAAATAGCCGCAGTTTTAAAAGTAATCGAAATTTAGTCACGATAAATCTTAACAAAAATATTGTTCAAAATTCAGAAAATATTCTAACATAATATATTAGAGTTCCAGTATAATATACTGGAGTTTCAACATAATATACTAGTATACACATATGCTCCAATCTTCAGTATATTATGCTGGAATTTTTTGTGTGTTGGAGTTCCAGCATAATATGCTGTAAATTTATACATAGGTGCACTAATCTCCAGTATACTATGCTGGAATTTTCCATGTTGCAGCAAAATAATGGCTATTTTTCAATAACTTTGCAAACGCTGGCTATTTTTTAATTTTCAGTCCGAAAACTAGCTAACCCGTGCTATTTTTACTTATAAGTTAAGCTGAGGTAAATAGGCCCAGTTCACTCTATTGGACGGACAATTTCCATTATGGCACGTAAGAGTCTGTGAACCTATTTAAATACTATCTCCATTAACTTAGCGAGCGAAATTTCTCCGTGAAAAGTAAAGATTATCCAACTACTTTTGAGGGGTCGTTTGGTTGGGAAATAAGTTATCTCATGATTAATTTCGAGATTAGTTATCCAACCCTCCCATGGGGATAGAAAAGTGCTACAATCCCGAAATTACGATTTTATCACAACCAAATATGAGATAAACACATTTCAAATTTAATTCCGAAATTAATTATCTCTTATACCCAACGAGCCCTAAAGGTAAAATTAGCCACCGGACAAGCGGAGAAAAATTAAGGAGTGACCTCTAAAAGGCCATATTATGTAAATCATCCCATTGAGTCCTGTCCCCTTTGTTGGACTAAAAGCTACAACTTGGGTGATTGGGCTGCTTCTGCCCATTTGAGTTGATGAAGCACAAAACTACTCGAATCCAATAGAAATTGGAATTTTTTTCTATATATACAAAATTAGGACAATATTTATCTGGTTTTGCTAGGTTTTCTCTTATAAAAAGTAACTAATTTTTTCACAAAATATATACAAATCCGATCAAAAACTATAAATTTACATACAATTGGTATATAACTTTTCATCGTACAAAATTCAGGCAATAGCTACAATTTACATATAACTTATACACGATCTGTAATATATTATTGTGTCAAAAGCTACAACTTACCTCCAACTTATATATTATTATGTTAATTGTATATATATTTATATGTTGTTTGTACACCTACAAAATATATACAATTTCCGTATGTCTTATTCTTCGACTTTCAATCTGAAATTCTAACCCAAATCAATTTGAATATTCACCAAATTCCCTCAAAATTGAGATATAAATATCTAATTTTTTAATTTTTTTGCTATTTTAAAGTACAATAGTCGAATTCAAAACTTCAAATCTTTTTAATGGATATCAATAGAGTTTAAACTCCTAACTAGTAACATAACTTCGATTTTGAATTCAAAGCTTCAATACTAGCTACTACCATTCAGTTGCTGCCTATGATCCATATGACGTCTAATAACAGAACTCTTTCGGTTTCTTCAGGTAAAACAAATTCCACACACGAGAAGCAATTCAGGATCTTTCAAATTTTGGTGCACTTGGCTTTTACACCTTTTAGGACTTGGTGGAGAGATTACTTTCTTGGCACATGTGGCAATTAATTTTGGACAAGAGTAAATCATTTGTTGAATTGGGTGGAATGGGGAGAAAAAATAGAGAAAAATTGGGAAGGATTGGAATCTAGTATATATATATATATATATATATATATATATATATATATATATAAAAGTATGAATACAATATTGGTTTACAAAAATAACCTTATAATATTAAACATAATAACTTATAGTAAAAGGATATAACCGAAATTCTAGACATTAGCCTTGTAATCCTATTAGTTTTAGGACATAATACTACATGTTAGGAATCCTTCGTAATTACCTTTAGGAATCCTATTAGTACAATTACTTTCGGGCATAGACATATAATACTACAAGTTAGCAATCATGGTAGTGTTAGAATTCAATCTCATTATCTCGAAATTACCTCTGTGGATACTATAAACATGTCAAAAAAATGATGTGTCTAATTAAAGCAAAAAAAGAAGAAGTGAATATGTATTAATGATTTGATGGATAGTTAGGAAACCAATTTTTAGAAGAAAAGATATACGTTAATAAATAACTCAATACATTACCACTCTATAATATTGCATACCAAGAAAAAATAAAAGTAACGTTAAACGGACTGCATAAAGTATTGAAATTGAGAAAAACATCCTACGATAATATATTATTATATAATATTTGAACTGCTTTCCTACTCAAATAATATTTTTTATTATTAATTTTTCGTAAAATATAAAAAAATATACCAAATTATTAAAGAACAACTAAGAAAGTTTTTAAGAATATAAATGTGTGAGAAAGAAAAAGAAAAAGGCTGGTACGAGTCAATACCACTAATAATTTTGCAAACATAAAGATCTAAAAATGGAATGTCATATCGATATTTTTACTCTTTGAAAATAAAATGTATGATGGATAAAACTATAATTACAGTTAAATATTCAAACATGAGATGAACTAATATTAAGAATCTGAATCAACAGAAAATAAATTATTTTTTATATTAAAACGAAATAATCAAATCTTTCAATTAATTATTTAGCAAGAGAATCCAATTAATTTTTTTTTTAAAATTCATCATATGAGTAATATTATTTTTCAAGTTAAAACAAAATCTTATGGTACATAACTTTATTCCATAAAAAAGTGTTAGAGATTAAAAGGTTTAGATCATAAAGTAAAAAAATAGTATAATATTAAGAAGGCCATACAAGTATTTAAGGAAGCACAATTAAAGCTAAATTCTGAACACGAATAAACTTTCAAGACTATATTATAAAAAGTCGACTCTGGTATAGCGAGATTATTCTTTGTAGTTGCCTCCGGCGGAATCGAAATAATATTCCGATGTCATGCATTACTTGCAAATTGTTAGATCAAGATGCATGATATTGTTAGCAATAAGAATAAGTGATGTACCAACAACTATTTTATTATGAGGTCATACAACTCACTTTTAGATTCGATATTCCTCTTCAAATAATTGAAATAACCATCACAAATATATCAAAGCAAAGCAATAGTGCTAAATTTATAAGGAAAGAAAAAGTGATAATATGGGATGAAGTGCTTTTGGCTAAGCGTCAAACGATCGAAACAATCGCCCAGAGTTTTAGAGATATAACGGATATCAATGAATCGTTTGGTGAAAAATTAATAGTTTGGGAGGTGATTTTTGTCAAGTATGATCAGTAATTCCAACATTGACGAAAGCAAACTTGCCGAAATTATACTTATGGCCTCAATTGAAAAATATTCAAATGACAAGAAATATAAAAGTAAGAACCGATCCAGCATTCAGTGACTTCTTGCTTCGTGTCAGAAACGAAAAAAGAGCATCCAATAAAAAATGATTTGGTTCTTCTATAACACTTGATTATCTACCCCAATGGAAATAGTAGTTCAATTAATAAGGAAAATATTTTCATCATTAGATTAAAACGCAATTTGTGCAAATTACACGATAGAGATTAAAGAGTTGTCTTAGCTAGCAGAAATGAATATGTTGATCAACTAAATAAAAGGTTGATTACTAAGTTTTATGATAAAAATAAAATATTTTTTAGTTCTGACTCAACAGAAGATGATACCAACAATTACAACCAAGAAGAATACTTAAATACTTTAATACAGAATGGTCTTCTACTGTATATGTTTGTTGTCAAGTTCATTGTTTCTTACGTATGTTAGTGTCACCATATATATAATAGACTAAGTTAAAATTGATCTTCCATTGCATATAGGATGATTTTGAAGAAAAATATGCCTGTCATGCTACTCAAAACTTAGATCTGTTGAATAGCTTATGTAATAGTACACATATGGTATATAGAAGTTTTGACAATATCGTTATACATGCAGAACGTATGATACTGGTCAATGTACTTCTAAGTATGTGTTTATCCCCGAATTCAACTTTCATTTTCCGAAATAAAAGAATATCCTTTTAAATTTGTGTGAAAATAATTTTTAGTATGTTTATTTTTTGTAGTTATAATAAATAAAGCACAAGGACAAACATCTTAAATATTAGACTATATTTACAATAATATATTTTCTTACACGAATAACTATATATTGCACTTTCAAGAGAGATATCAATATCGACAACAAGAGTTCTGGTTATGGCAGAGCAACCAAAGCACTAAAAGGAAACATACACAAAAAAATATCGTCTATAAAGAAGTGTTCGGTAAGATACCATCACATTAGATACCTTTAAACTATAATACATAATTATCTATTTAACATGACTAAAATTGATCAAATGTGTAAGTTCTGATGATGTCCATTCAATTTGAATTCACGTATTATGCTAACGTAACAATATTTTTGGCACTTAGATGATTGTTGTATTATTATATATAAAATTTCTCTCATTAAATAAATTGTATTGTTCCTTTATATAAATAACTATTTAAACTATCATGTGCCATTAGTAATGTGCAACGCACGTTCATAGATACTCCATATATATATATATATATATATATATATATATATATATAAAACAAGGCCACAATAGACATCAACATGACAACATCAAGGCCGGCAAGGCCATACAGAACGTACTAGACATACACCAATTAGTCTACAAGCCTCTGAGCGTATAACATTTCCCCGACCTACCCCTAATATATATATGTACATAACCATACCAAAACCTCTAGACTCGGCTAACTCCGGGAGACATGGAGCTTACTGATCGACCGCTGAACACGAGTAATCACCTACTGAGGAGGCCTGTCAGACTCTCAACCTGGAGCTGCAACATGAAATGCAGCACCACGGCATAAAAGGGGCATCGGTATGAAAAGAATGTACTGTGTATGCAAATATATGAAAGAATCAGTAAGTACAAAAGAGTGCAAAGAACAACCCGTAAGACATATGCCACATAAGGCCATCCGCGTCTGAGTATAGCTCAGTCGGTATATATATAGTAATAGAAATAATATCTCTGAATGCAGTGGTATATATATAATATAATAATATCCCCGACTGCAGTATATACAAAGATAAACATATGAACCTAGATGATATCATGAATGGAGTATTTATGACGAGACGTTTCATTAAGCTTTTCTTTAGAAAATTTTTCGTTAAGGCAGATTCATCCCGAAAAGGATCAAAGAGATATCCATTACATACCTTGATTAGCAGCCCTCAAATAAGTCATAACGAGAGCAACTCCTATAAGTTTACTCTACACAAAACAATAACCATGCTAGTGTCAAATAACCTAAAAAAAAGTAACGATGAACGACCAACCAACCACTCCACCATTATGTGACATTTCTCCACGCCCTTTCTCCTCCCAAAGCCCATAAAAATAGCAGCACAATAGACAACCCAATAACATCATGAAACATCCCATAAAACAGTCCAAAATAGTCTACTACAAGTTGAACAACTTGAACTCATGGCTTTCGATCGCAGTCTCATGAGTTCTTACTATTATGTAACAAATTTATCGATCTTTTCAGCAGAAAAAAGGTATGAAAGAGGGAAATATACTTACCTTACTGGGTGAAGAGCTCAGCTCGTAACTTGAGTTCTTCAACTCTTAGGATTTCCCCCAAACTAGAACCTGAAAAGAAAAACAAATCACTTAGGGCTTGAAGGAGCTTAGAATGGCTAGCTTTAGAGAGAGCTTCAATGGTTTCCTTTGGGAGTGAAGTTTGCTGAAATAAAGTGAGAGAGAAAGAGGATAATCGTCCCCTTTAAGGGGTCCCTTTGGATGACCCGCCCCTTTTTTTAATTTAAAAGAAAATTGTGGCCTTTCTTTTTAAGCAAGTAGGTGATGCACCTACTTGTCACCTACTTTCTTAATAGGTGATACATGCTGGTTCTTATTCTATTTTAAACACGTTTCTCACCCCCGTTTAATACTTAAGATATGTTTCAAGTAGCTAAAACAAGTAGGACAGGTAAGCAAGTAGCTCAAACAAGTAGGACGGGTAAGCAAGTAGCTCATTTATTTATCTAATTATCCCATTTCTTTTCCAAGTCTCATTCATCTTAACTTTTATTTAACACATATCTGTCACACCTCCTTTTTTCCGGGGGAATAGGAAAGAAAGGAGTTTTTCCAATTTAAGTGACATTATTCGAAATGGAATTATTTATTTAATCAGAGTCGCCACTTGGGATAATTTCTGGTGTCCCAAGTCACCGGTTTATTTGAAATCCCAAATCGAGGAAGTTTTGACTCCGAATTACGGTCCGCGAACATAGAAGACTGGGTAAGAAATTCTGTTAACCCGAGAGAAGGTGTGAGGCACTCTCGGATTTCGTGGTTTTAGCACGGTCGCTTTAATCATAACTGGCTTAATTAAATTATTTAATTACTCATTTTTAGAACCTATGTACATTTGCCTTTTTACCGCTTTTAATTGCTTTATTATTCGTAATTATGGAATTATCTTGAAACGAATCACGCGTACGTGTATTCATTTTGTTTGGTGTGTCAAGAATCATGTCACGCGTACGTATACACAATTAATAATACTTTATTATTTTTAAGATTGTTTGGCCAAAGTCGCGCGAACGCGTACCTTGATTTCTTTTGGGAATCATAATTATGTCACGCGAACGTGTACACAATCATGATAATAGATTAAGTGCCTAAAGTATTCTATGAATTAAGAATTATTTTTTCTAAAAAAAAGAAGTTTTGATATTATTGTGAAGCTAAAGTTATGGACGAGAAAGGTGATGTAATTTAGCTATGAATTATTGACGAGTGAATTACACGTGTGAATTATTACTTCGAAATCGGAAGTAATTTATTTGACCCAATGAATTCATAATACCTACAGTTCATAATACCTTCACGCAGTAAATTATTACTAAATTCATAATTTGTTTAGTAATTTATTGCTAAAGTTAACAAATCATAATACCTATAGATTTTGTTTTAGACTAAACTAGCTAAATACTCCAACTAGCGTCACGTTAATACTTAATGAATTCAAAAAAAAAAAAAAGAAATCATCCCAAACAAATCTACTGCATGACATAAAAAAAAAGAAACTAACTAATGACCTAAATTATCAAATAAAGCCAACACCCAATATTTAATTTAATATATTTAACCAGTAAAAAAGTTTTTAGTTCCTTCTTTCTCAACAGTAGCTATCCAAGACCAAAATGTCATACAATTTAATAACTGTACAATGGAACTTTTTACCCCATATTTATTCTTCTAAGGTTGACGCTACAAACATTATGAGACTTGTGAAATAAAATAAATTTTAACTTCACGCCTTATCTTTAAACAATTCAAACATCCAAATTCACACGCTAATCGCAATAACAAACACCAAAATACATGGAAAATGGCCAGTAACAGGTAAAACGATAAATTCGAAATAAGAGTTAATAAAGTGAGGTAGAAGACATATAGTAATTTTGAAATCCTTTACATTATCTTCAAGCCTACAATTCTAGAGAAAATGGTACAAAATTCTCATCATTGATTTCTTTAGCTTACGAAACCGGCCAGGAGCGAACATTTGCTTCTTCTTTTAACAAAATTTTACATCACACTAATTTGAGCAAAGATATAAGACAGAAAAGAAAACAGACGAGGGGAGTGCAGTAAAAGGCATCAATGAGATCTCGACATGAACTCTCAAATTTGAGATGAATAAACTATAATAAAAAGTACCATATTACTGCATACAACTCAGACATTTAAATCATAAAAAATTTACAATGAATACTACTAAAAATGAGAATCCAGACTAACCTTGAAAGCAGAATTTTTCTTTCAATAATACAAGGAATATCCGCAAATACAACTCCAACGTCCCAACAATTTCAATTCGAACGAAGATGCAACAAGAATCCGAAGATCGCTAACCACAAAATAAGCTTGATCAGCAACCACAAACCCAACCGAGAACTCAGATATATTCGTGGGTGCTTAGCTCTTTTTTCCAAATCTCCCTCCGTCTGTCCTCTTCCTCCCTTTTTTTTTCTTTTTATAGGGAATAATATTAGTAGTGTTTTTTTTTTCTCATTTGGAGTGGGGAACGTGGTTCATATATTGTGTGTGCAGATGGAGATGTGAGGGAGTGGGGTGAGATGTGAGTGAAGTTGGGAAATGAGGAAGTTGGGAATTGGGATGCAGATTGTATTTTCTGTTTTCGTTAGTTTTTTTTTTTTAAAACCTTTTTCTAACCCATTTTTATTAAACAAAAAGATATATATATATATATATATATTAACCAACTTACTTTTAGACTTAAATATTATATACATAAGAAAACAAAATATTTACATTGTAGTTTAAATTATATTAAGAAAAATACTAAAGTTAACTTATTTATTATAATTATAATTAAAAGAAATCATATATTTTTGTAAATTTTCATTTTATTATTTACAAATAGAAATAAAATATGTTCTATAAGTGTGTGTATATATATATATATATATATATATATATATATATATATATATATATATATATATATATATATATATATAAAAGATTAGACCTAAAGAAAATATTTACACCAAATAGTATAGAATTTGGGTGTGGTTAAAAATTAGTTGTTCACAGCATGCCCCTCTTTGCTTGGAAACATGAAGAGTTTTCAAGCAAAGAAAATGAACAAGGTGACTGATTTTTGACCTCACTATTATTTAAAAAGGAAAAAAAGAGAAACGTAAAGGTTGCGACCGAACCTTGGCTTTAGGCAGCCTACATATCCCGGGTTATAAGGGAATCAGGTCATGTGTAATTCAAGTGAAAGAAGAGTGATGGAGTATGCTTAGAGGGGGAGTCGAGTGAAGTTCCGTCGAGGTTCCGATCCGCGGTTCCTACTATTGCATCAAATGAAAAGAAAATTACATACTCTTAAAATCTGGGAGTTACAAAATTTCTATCTAAATGCCATCTGGAATCTTGTCTTGATTCTTGACCTGCTTCCCTCATTGACTTTAGACTGAAACTTGATGCTCTCAATGTAAAAGACTATGAAATATTCTCACAAGCTTGTTTTTTGATCAGATGATGAGAAAATGGATCTTGAGACCCTATGTCTTCGCATGCATTATGTCGAAGTCGGTTGCGGCTGGTGTTGAGATCAAGGGCTCCACTTTCTTTTGGCAAGAGCTGGAATCTTATTTTTGCACATCCAATCCGCGCTTTGCAGAAAAACCTACAAGCCATCACAAACAAAAAAAAACGAACAAAAGTTTTCTGCCCCAGTTTGCACTAGAAAATTTTTGTGAGTTATTGAAAATATATTAAACTATCTTTGCTATTGCAGAATAAAGAATTGAAAAAAAAACACGTACCCTATGTTAATAAAAAGGAAGGCAACCAGGGGATGTAGTACCCTATGTTGACAATAAGATGAGGCTCGTGGCACTCTGAGATGCTACTAGGGAATGTCGTACCCTATGTTGGCAGAAAGTAAGGCAGCCAGGGGATGTAGTACCCTATTTGGCAATAAGGTGAGGCTCTTGGCACTCTGGGATGCTACTAGGGAATGTCGTACCCTATGTTGGCAGAAAGTAATGCAGACAAGGGATGTAGTACCCTGTGTTGGAAATAAGATGAGGCTCATGGCGTTCTGAGATGCTACTAGGGAATGTCGTACCCTATGTTGGCAGTAAAAATAAGGCTCGCGGCACTCTGGGATGCTACTAGGGAATATTGTACCCTATGTTGGCAAAAAGTAATGCATCCAAGGGATGTAGTACCCTGTGTTGGTGATAAGATGAGGTTCGTGGCTCTCTGAGATGCTACTAGGGAATGTCGTACCCTATGTTGGCACTAAAATGCAACCAGGGGATGTAGTACCCTGTGTTTGGCAGTAAGATGAGGCTCGTGGCACTCTGAGATGCTACTAGGAAATGTCGTATCCTATGTTAGCAATGAGAAATGCAACCAGGGGATGTAGTACCATGTGTTGGCAATAAGATGAGGCCCGTGGCACTCTGAGATGCTACTAGGGAATGTCGTACCCTATGTTGGCACTAAAATGCAACCAGGGGATGTAGTACCCTGTGTTTGGCAGTAAGATGAGGCTCGTGGCTCTCTGAGATGCTACTAGGGAATGTCGTATCCTATGTTAGCAATGAGAAATGCAACCAGGGGATGTAGTACCATGTGTTGGCAATAAGATGAGGCCTGTGGCACTCTGAGATGCTACTAGGGAATGTCGTACCCTATGTTGGCACTAAAATGCAACCAGGGGATGTAATACCCTGTGTTTGGCAGTAAGATGAGGCTCGTGGCTCTCTGAGATGCTACTAGGGAATGTCGTACCCTATGTTGGCAATAAAATGAGGCTCTTGGCACTCGGAGATGCTACTACGGAATGTCGTACCCTATGTTAGCAATAAAAAATGCAACCAGGGGATGTAGTACCCTATATTGAAGATAGGGTATTAATTCCCTATAATGAAACTAAAAATAACATGATTACATGTATTAGGAGAAAATCAAGGATTTGAGAACTTCACTTGGTGATGTTCGTCTTTTCACGAACTGTTTCCTAAAATTGTTATGTTCCTGTTCTAAACAAAGAAAGATTTGTTAGTTTTAAAATGGTGGTCGGTTTGTGGCCTTGATTTCTTGGGCGACTTGACCTTGCGTCTATTACACTTGTTAGAAAAACTAACTCCGTCGATGATTGTACAAGTTGCATAGAGATTCTGTCTTTTCTTTCTGGAGATCTTCTTTCTCAACATCAAAACCTAACCATTTTGCGCCTATCACCATTTGTGTTCATGGTGCAAACAACCTTGCTTCCCAAAAATCTTTTAACTGAGTAACTTTTGTTGACCCTTGGAACATTATTTAGTCCTTCCAGCCTTTTTCTCGTCAAGGAAAATCGCAGATAGCTTTATGCCTTTTCCTATACGGTTTATGCCCAGCAATCTTTGCTTTATATAACGGGGAAACTGTAACCAGTTTTGCGGCCTTTTCTTTGCTTTGCTTTGACAAAATTAGATTGAAAGAGACTCAAAAAAGTAATGCGAAAGAAAATAAGAAGGTGAACTAATAGGTATTACAACTTAATCAAGAAGTGTCCCTTTCAGAGGAAAGAATAAGACAGGACTTATCTAGAGGAAATATGCTGACTTCAATGAACATGACATGCACTTTGGACTGGATGCCCGATCCGTTTGAACCGTCTAATTCTCAAAATCTGTTGTAAACTTAACTTTGAAACTGAGTTCTTTGTCTTGACCATGCTTGTGTCGGGATGTACGAAGCCTTAAATCGATCAATGATGCCCTTTGTGGGTTTTCACCAATTGACCTCTCTCATCTATCTTTCTCTCAACTCACCATTGCCTTATAGTGCCCGCGAGGGTTTTCACCAATAAGACTCTCTCATTTATTTTTCTCTCTTTACAATGACTGCGGCATCACCCGTAGTATACTGACTTAGCATTCTCGAAAGTTGATCAGAAGGTCTTAGCAGGGAAAGGTAAAAAGAAATATTCAACTGAATTACAACTTTTGGACCCATTTTGATGGAACAACCATCGAAAATAAAATAAAACCATGCCCCGGTTTATTTGAATACTGGGGACATGTGGATTTTTGTTTTGGTGTGACCGAACCCCAGAGTGAGGCTGCCTACGTATCCTTTCGAAATCAGGTCGAACGTAGTTCAATTAACATGTACTTAATTTGATGATTTTTTTTTTAGTACATTGGTTCCAAAAGAGGGGAAAACAAAGAAATATAAACAAGGCTTCAAAGGGATAACTAGGGTTGACCAGTGTTTGGGTAGCGAGAATGATAGCCTTTCATCATCCCAACCTGAGAATGCTAAATATAAGAATGCCCCAACATAGCCATGTCATACATAGTATCTCTTGACCGCATCTGCGTTGACGGATATATCAGTCACCTTTCCTTCTATATCTACCAAGTGTAGAGCTCCTTTTGACAATACTTTCTTGACGAGGTAAGGACCTTGCCAATTTGGGGCGAACTTTCCTTTTGCTTCTACCTGGTGCGGAAAGATACGTTTCAAAACAAGTTGTCCTACCTCGAATTGTCTTGGGCGCACTTTCTTATTGTAAGCGCGTGCCATTCTTTGTTGGTATAACTGACCAAAACAAACTGCCGCCAAACGCTTTTCATCAATCAAATTCAACTGTTCCAATCGGGACTTCACCCATTCAGTGTCCTCAATCCCTGCTTCAACAATGATTCGGAGAGAGGGAATCTCAATTTCAGCAGGTATGACCGCTTCAGTTCCATAAACCAATAAGTAGGGTGTTGCGCCAACTGATGTACGGACAGTTGTCCGGTATCCCAAAAGAGCAAAAGGTAGTTTCTCGTGCCATTGTCTAGACCCTTGGATCATCTTCCTAAGAATCTTCTTGATGTTCTTATTCGCAGCTTCAACAGCTCCATTAGCTTTAGGACGGTAAGGAGTAGAATTGCGATGCTCAATTTTAAATTGTTCACATACCTCCTTCATCAGATGACTATTCAAATTAGCAGCATTATCTGTAATAATGGTTTTTGGAATACCGAAACGATAGATAATGTTGGAGTGAACAAAGTCTACTACTGCTTTCTTGGTAACTACTTTCAATGTAATAGCTTCCACCCATTTGGTGAAGTAATCAATTGCAACCAAGATGAATCTGTGCCCATTTGAAGCTTTTGGCTCGATTGGGCCAATGACGTCCATTCCCCAAGAAACAAAAGGCCAAGGAGCCGACATAGGATACAACTCTGAAGGAGGTGAGTGAATCAAATCACTGTGAATCTGACACTGGTGGCACTTGCGAACAAAACGAAAGCAATCTCGTTCCATAGTAAGCCAATAATATCCTGCCCGAAGGATTTTCTTTGCTAGAACATATCCATTCATGTGCGGACCACAAACTCCCGAATGCACCTCATTCATAATTATTTCAGCTTCTTTGGCATCCACACATCTCAACAAATTCAAATCCAGAGTTCTTTTGTATAGGATTTCCCCACTCAAAAAGAAACCATTAGAGAGTCGCCTAATAGTTCTCTTTTAATCCCTATTAGCATGTTTCGGATATTCTCTTATTTTCAGAAACTGTTTAATATCACGATACCATGGTTCACCATCTGGTTCTGCTTCAATTGTATTGCAATAACCATGTTGATACCGAATTTGAATTTCTAATGGGTCAATGTGAGTATTACCCGGATATGGAAGCATTGAGGCTAGGGTGGCCAAGGCATCGGCTAATTCATTGTGAAACCTGGGAATGTACCTGAATTCGATGGACTTGAACCTTTTGCTAAGATCCTCCACACATTGTCTATATGGAATGAGCTTGATGTCTCGAGTCTCCCAATCACCTTGAGCCTGCCGAATAAGCAAATCTGAATCTCCCATCACCAACAGTTCATGCACATTTAGATTTATTGCCATGTTCAGACCCATAATGCAAGCTTCATATTCTGCTGTGTTGTTTGTACAGAAAAAACGAAGTCACGCCGTAGCAGGGTAATGTTGCCCAGTAGGTGATACCAGAATTGTCCCAATCCCTATGCCTTTGATGTTGACAGCCCCATCAAAGTATAGTTTCCAAATTTGACTATCATCTTGGACTATTTCTTCAACTAAATTAACCTCTTCATCTGGGAAATATGTGTTCAAAGATTCATACTCATCATCAACCAGGTTTTCTGCCAGATGATCAGCCAAAGCTTGTGCCTTCATGGCAGTGCGAGTGACATAAACAATATCAAACTCTGTGAGCAAGATTTGCCACTTTACCAATTTGCCTGTTGGCATCGGCTTCTGAAAGATGTACTTCAGGGGATCCATTCGGGATATGAGGTAAGTTGTATAGGTCAAAAGATAATGCCTAAGCTTCTGGGCGACCCAGGTTAAGGCGCAAGATGTTCTTTCCAAAAGAGTGTATTTGGCCTCATAAGTGGTGAACTTTTTGCTCAAATAATATATTGCTTGTTCCCTTTTGCCTGCCACATCATGTTGACCCAGAACACAACCAAAGGAACTATCCATTACTGACAGATATAAAAACAGAGGCCTATTAGGTTCCGGCGGGACCAAAACAGGGGGATTTGACAAATATTCTTTGATCTTATCAAAAGCTTCTTGGCACTCATCTGTCCACTTGATAGCGGCGTTCTTTTTCAACAACTTAAAAATAGGCTCACATGTGGTTGTAAGCTGCGCGATGAACCTGCTGATGTAATTCAACCTCCCGAGTAAACTCATGACTTCTGTTTTGTTCTTTCGGGGGAGGCAGCTCTCGAATGGTCTTTATCTTGGAGGGATCTAACTCAATGCCTCTTCGACTAACTATAAAACCCAAAAGCTTCCCAGAAGGAACTCCAAATGCACATTTGGCTGGATTGAGTTTGAGATTGTACCTTCGTAGCCTTTCAAAGAACTTTTTCAAGTCTTGCACATGGTCAGCTTGTGTTCTCGACTTAATGATCACATCATCAACATACACTTCAATCTCTTTATGCATCATGTTATGGAATATGGTGGTCATGGCTCTCATGTAAGTTGCCCCTGCATTCTTCAAACCAAATGGCATGACCCTATAACAATAAGTTCCCCATGGAGTTGTGAAGGCGATCTTTTCTGCATCTTCTTTATCCATCAGAATTTGGTGATATCCGGCATAACAATCCACAAAAGATTGGATTTCATGTTTAGCACAATTATCAACAAGGATATGAATGTTGGGTAAGGGAAAGTTGTCCTTTGGACTTGCTTTGTTTAAATCCCTATAGTCAACACAAACTCTGATTTTCCCATCCTTCTTTGGCACTGGCACAACATTTGCTAACCATGTAGTGTATCGGACGACCCTGATCACATTTGCACTTAGTTGCTTTGTGATTTCTTCTTTAATCTTATCACTCATGTCTGTCTTAAACTTCCTTTGTTTTTGCTGGATTGGTGGAAAATTAGGATGTGTGGGAAGCTTATGGACCACTAGATCGGCACTCAAACCCGGCATGTCATCATACGACCAAGCAAATACATCTCTGTACTCGAACAAAACTTGAATTATGGCATCTCTCGTCTTTTGTTCAGTATGAATGCTTATTTTTGTTTCTCTGGTTTCTTCAGGACTTCCCAGGTTAATTGCCTCAGTTTCATTTAAGTTAGGCTTAGGCTTATTCTCAAATTGATCCAATTGCCTTTTCATTTCTCTAAAAGCCTCATCTTCGTCATATTCAACTTCTTGATTCATTATTTCGAGATTAGACAGCTTTTTAAGATCTGGGTATGAATTCCGCATGCATGTCATATTTTTAAAGCCAGCATTATCGAAACTGAAAATGATAAAAAATTAACAAAAATTAGGGAAATAAAAAGATAGAATTTTACTACGAAAATGGAACTTCATTTCATTGAATTTGAAAGGATAGAAGGGTTAACATCACAGCAAAGCAATTAAACTAAAATATCTGGATTACAACCCTTAAAATAATCCAAATAGAGAAAAAACAACAAAACAGGCTACCAAGACTCCTTCCTGATGGGAAGAGGAGTTGCTTCCCAGTTGCTGAGCGAGGTATCTGGACCAATCAGTTGAACACTTGCACGGCTAGGGCCCTCCCCAACTTGAACCATATTAATCTCATAGAACATCTCCTTGAGACCCTGGCAAACTCCGTCAATGTCATCCTGAGTAGAAGGATTTTGGACTTCTTCAAATTGTGGCTTGACAAAAGAGTAGGCAATGTGAGGGATTGGTTTGGACAGATTCTAACCATTCTTTTTGCGGGCCTTGGCTCTTTCTATGTCAGCTGATGTTGGTTTAAAGCCCAAGCCAAAGGTATTTTTCTTCAAAAATAGAGCAATGGGGTTCATAATTCCTTGCAGAGAGGATCCCAATCCTTTTCCTGGTTCATAGCCATTCCTCAACATCAGCGAAGCTACCATCATAGATGTGGCTGAAAGACGGGGATGCAGAATTGGTTTTCCTTCTTCCACTTGGTCCACCTCTATCACCTCAAATGCTTGATATATGATGGATTCACATCCTTCCTTGGCCTCGATATATGGAATGGATGGGCCTTTATAGACGGATGAGTCGTCCTCCCCATGAACAACAATTTCTTGCCTGTCACACTCGAATTTGACCATTTGATGTAGGGTGGATGGTACAGCTCTGGCCATATGGATCCACGGCCTTCCCAAAAGAAAATTATAGGAAGTTTCCATATCTAACACTTGGAAGACAATGTTAAAATCAACCGGGCCGATTGTCATGGTGAGTTCGATTTCTCCAATAGTGTCTCTTTTTGAACCATCAAAAGCTCTGATGCTGACATTACTGGTTCGAATTCTGTTATTGTCGATGTTCAGCTGTTGTAGAGTAGAAAGAGGACACACATCTACACTTGAGCCTCCGTCAATCATGACTCCTTTTACGTAGTGCCCTTCACATTTGACCATAAGATGCAAAGCTCTATTGTGGCCAGCCCCTTCCTCAGGCAAATCATCATCGCTGAAAGTAATTCTATTTACTTCAAAGAATCTTTCAGCCATTTTTTCTAGCTGATTCACCGTTGTCTTTTCTGAGACATATGCCTCGTTCAGAGTTTTGATCAACACACGACGATGCTCTTCTGAATGCAAAAGCAGAGATAACAAAGATATCTGAGCAGGAGTTTTCCTTAGTTGGTCAATGATTGAGTAGTCTTGCAATTTCATCTTCTTAAAGAATTCCTCCGCTTCTTTTTCTGCAACGGGTTCTTTCACTGGCAAGTGACTTTCCCTGGCTTGCTTAGCTTTTCTCAATTCCTCTGGTGAATAACACCTTCCAGAGCGGGTCAAGCCCCCCATTTCACCTGTTTCTTCAACTATCTCTTTTCCTTTGTATGTCATGACAGTCTTGTTATAATTCCAGGGAATAGCTTTTGTGTTTGTCACTAGGAGTTGGGCAACAGGTCGGATCACGACTGGCTCTGTTATATTCCTCAAACCATTATTCGGAATGATCTTTTGAATGCCTCCGGGGATGTAAAGTTTTGGCCCACCCAATTGAACCTCAACCTTTTTTGTGCTTCCAGGAACATAGAGAATCATTTTTTCAGAACATGCCAAGTTCAAACTAGAATTCGCACCTTTCACCATCAATGGTGCCAATTGCGGCGGGCTCACTATCACTTTTGGTTCTGGCCCTATGGTTCTAACAACCATCTCTGTCTTGCCAGACTGCTTATAATCCCGATCATCACAAATCATCCCAATAAAATGTGTATTATCATGAGTTGGGAGTGGATTGTTTGTGATATTAGGAGTATCCTCATTGTTTGTTACCACAATTGCCTTTGCTTCAATCAAATTTTCAATGGCTTTCTTTAATGTCCAACAGTTTTCAGTACTATGCCCTTGGGTGTTAGAGTGATACTCACATCTTGCATTTTTGTCAAAACCTTTTGAATTTGGATTCACATAACGCGGCATAATAGGTTCAATCAACTTCAACTGCATCAACTTTCAAAATAGGCTTGTATACGATTCTCCAATTGGGGTGAACTCTTTCTTTGGCTCCTGTTCTCTCACATATTCTTGTCGGGGACGAGGATTATATGGTGCCTGAAAATTCGGCCGGAGTTGACGGGAGCCTTGTGGAATCGGTGCCCGCCATTGTTGGTGATTAGGAGGCCTAGCATAAGCCTGAGCATTAAACACTGTGTATTGTTGCAGGGGAACTGAGTATCGGGGACCTTGAGGCGGATAATAATGTTGAAGAGAATTGGATAGTCCTTGTTGAAATTGCACGTAAGAAGGAGCTATTCCTCTTTGAACTTCCCCGAACCCAGATGCCATCATGGATCCTTCCTCCTTCTTTTTTCGATTTCCGAAATTGCCTGACCCGCTTTGAATTGCTTGTGTGGTTGCCTTAAGGGCTGCCTGACTCACAATTTTGCCTGACTTCGTGCCATTCTCAACTATTTCACCAATCTTAATTGCCTCAGCAAAAGGTTTACCGATGGCGGCCAACATGTAATGGAGGTAATCTGGATCCTGAGCTTGGAGAAAATAGTCAATCATTTCTGCCTCTTTCATTGGTGGTTTGACACTAGCAGCCTGCTCTCTCCACTTGATTGCATATTCTCTGAAGCTTTCTGTTAGTTTCTTCTTTATGTTGACGAGAGAGGAGCGGTCTGGCACTATATCAATATTGTACTGAAACTGTTGGACAAAATCTTGAGCCATGTCATTCCAAACGTGCCAGTGAGAGATGTCTTGATCTATGAACCACTCTGAAGCAATTCCTGTCAAACTTTCCCCAAAATAAGCCATGAGCAATTCTTCTTTGCCTCCCGCTCCCCTTAGTTGGTTACAATACCTCTTCAAATGGGCAATGGGATCACCATGCCCATCATACTTGTCAAACTTGGGGGTCTTGAAGCCGGGTGGCAAATGAACATGGGGAAACATGCATAGATCGTTAAACGAAACACTCTTGTGGCCCCCCAAACCCTGTATGTTTCTCATGGTTTGTTCCAAGCTCTTCATTTTTCTGGTCATTTCCTCTTGTTCTATATTCTTTTTGGGCTTTTCGATCTCAATTGGGAACACATTATGAGGAGTGTGCTCGTATGAATCTGGAACCTTTAAAGTCAGTTCTGGAGAGTACTGTTGGGCATCATGAGCATCCAGCTGTGGATCATTATTGGACTTTTGAGCAAGAGCCGGTTGAGGGACAGTGAAAGTATGGACAATGGGTATAGTAGGTGGGTCATTTCTGAGGGGTGCGATTGGAGGACGTGGAATGGAGGTACTGGGGATAGTGGGAAGGTTAAAAGCTCGGACTGAATCCAGGTTGGTACAATGGGTTACTTGTTATGGAGATAGGCACTTGAGTGGCAACTGACACATTATGAAGATTGTCCGAAGGCCCTATGGGTAGTGAGGGCGGTGCTTGTCCATTCACCCAGGCTTGGTACATCTCTGCCAATTGTTGCTTCAACACTCTTACTTCTTCAACCAGTCCTGAACCTTGTTCAACCAATTGTCCATGGACATCATCATTATCTGACTCATTCTCACTGTTGTTTGCCATTCTACTTTTTCCTTTTGATCTCGTGTTGTAAGGGTGAGTCGCCAGTTTAAACCACAAACCAACCACCTCTGTTTTACTTTATCTTAAAAAATGACAAACAACAAACGTGTTAGAGTTAGGCATTTTGCAGATATTAATCACACATTATATGTTATGCACCTAATGCCATTTTCATTTCTAAAATGATCTTGGAAGGCTTTATGTTTCATCCCAGCTTATTGATTTATTGGTTTATTTTCATCTTGAATTTAGCGGGTTTTTTTTTTCATTCATTTTTTTTATAGATTAATTATGGTTATGATCGCATCCGATGAGGATTGCCTACGTATCATGACGCCGCATGAATCAGACCATTACGTAGTTCAGGGGAAAATAATAATAGTAGTTTTTTTTTTTTTTTTTTTTTAACAAAACGAAATAATACAATAACAGAAAGGACATTACATTGAAAATGACTTACCAAACTCTGACAAGACTAAAAGACAGCGATTTTAAAGATTCAACAATGACTCAAACTAAAACATAACTACTACATAAAAAGTTCTAACAACTACGACTATAATTCAACTCCACAATCTTCTAGCTTTCAAACACTGGAACATCTGCTCATGGTGGGGCTTGCCCTGGTTGACCCCCTAATGTACGGTACATCCTTTCTAACTCTGCTGCAAGATGACGGGCAAAAGTAGGTGCATGAACTTGCTCTTTGAAGTACTGGAAATTCTGGTCTTGATCTTGTAACTGCTGCTGGCGAGTGGTGGCTATCTCCCTTATGTGGCCCTCACGATCTAAGGCTGACTCCAACTGAGCCCGAAGTCTAGCCTGCTCGAGTCTCGCCTGAGCCATATCCCTATCAAAATCTGCATGCTGGTATTCTCTATTGTACCTTCTCATTTCTTCCAACTGTGCGTGGAGCTGAGCTTCTGAACGTACCCAATGGGCCTTCTCTCTCTCAAATTGAGCCTTCTTTTCTTCAAATTGTGTTACTTGGCGATCCTTACTTGATTCGGCCTTCTCATTTAGCTGTACGATCTTTTCATTGGCTTTGTCCAACGACTTTTCAGTCTTTGCCAAGAGGGAATCATAATCTTGCACTTTTTCCATCAGATTGGCAATGGTTCTCTGGTCTTTTCAACTTCTCACTGGCACTTCAGAGGCTTTCTTCATCTGTTGAAGTTGAGCACGAAGGGCTTCATTTTTGCAGAACAGACTCTTCTTTTCCCCTTCGGCTCCTTGTTCTTGCAAGTCTTTCTCAAAATTGAGGTTTCTCAGCCTTTCTTCTAAGGCATGAATAGTTGTTTTGTATCCCTTTTCCCGTTCACCCCAAGCCAACCGTTCTTGGATTTTATCATCAAAGGCTTGAACATGCGGCCTTTTTGTGGGCCTTTTGGGCTCTGGCACATCATCCACGTGAGACCTCTTCCCAAATCATATAGCATAACCCGGATCTACCTCACCTCTCGCAGGATCTGGCACATGAGTATCATATTTCAAGTAGCGACAACCATTCCAAATTTGCTGGATTAAAGCTTCAGGGAGTGGGGCTTCGGGGTGTAGCTCAATAACTTGCACACTCAAATCTTCATCCTTAGGTACTACTTGGTACCTTCCTAGCTGTCTTAGAACTCTGTGTGGCACATACGGCTGGACACTTCTCAAACCCAACAATAGCAAATAACTTTTTAGGGCCGACATGTGTATCACCTCTCTTAGCGGGAGCCATCCCAAAGTCCACTCAATTTGACTTGCATTTAAAGATCTTAGGTAGGATATCCAGGCTTCCACCCCTTCTGGAGAGTTGTAATCTTTTACTCTTTCTTCGTAACTCTCAATGAAATTGTCCTTGTTCGGACCATAGCTCCTGAACTTGGGGTGATGTCGGAGATGCTCAATCAATCACATTTGTAACAAAATATTGCACCCTTCAAAGAATTTTGCCCCGGACTTGCACAAAGTCAACGCCCGATAAATGTCTGATAAAATGATCGGGGCAAGAGTGTGATGTTCTTTGGTAGTGAGGACCTATACAACCCTGGCTATGCGGGTATCAATTGTCCGCTTCTCATTTGGGAAGACCATAATTCCCAGAAACGCCATTATGAAGGCGAAGCGACGATGAATCTGCCATGTGTCTTTGTTCTGCTTGTTGTTAAGGCCCTTTTCATGCATTTCAAACCCATTTGGCTGCCCGAACCTAGATTACAGGAAGTAGAAAGAACAACACCCTTCGACTACGTTGGTCTTTCTAATTTGCTTACTGATATTCAGAAGATCGAAGAATCGGTGTACAGAAAGATCCCTCGGGAATATGAGCTCATGTTTTCTCAAATCCCTGCCAAACCCGGAATATCCAGCTATCTCTTCTAAAGTGGGAGTTAGCTCAAAATCGGAGAAGCGAAAAACATTGTGAACAGGGTCCCAAAAAGTCACTAGTGCCTCAATCAAATCGTCCCGTGGTTTAATTTTCATAATATCTGTGAGGGCTCCCAGGTGCTTGGTGACCCATTTCTGACCATCTTCTCCTAAATCATACCACCACATCTGAAGCTGAAGTGGAGCCTTGTCTACAACTGTGAACGGTGTGTTCTGGACAGTGCTCATTTTGTACCTGTGGGTGGTTAAGGTTAGGGTTGACACTAGTCTCAAGAGACAGAACCAATGCACTCCTTTTGCAAACAATCTTTTGTAAATAACTCAATTTTAAGAAAAATAAACGAAAAGGGGGCTATTTTTGCAATTGTGACCGAAGAAAGGGTGGCTATTTTTGCAACTATGGCCCCTTCTTACTTTCAAGGATAGCTTTAGGGCCGGGGGAAGGGCATTATGGTAAAAGTGATTTTCAATTGACAGACACGTCCGTTCTTGCGAGAACAGCCCTTCAACAATTTTGAAGATGTTCTAAGGCTATTCCGACAGGAACGATTTGGGATTAACCGAAGCTGGATCTGCTTATTTGTTTTTTGATTAAAAAAACACTAGACACATTTCTTCTTTTTTTTTTATAGTTATTTTATAAAAATGGGGCCGAACCCTATGAAGCTTGCCTACGTATCTCACATCCGGTGAGAATCAGACCCGCGTAGTTCATAAATATTTCAGGAATAGGATGACACTTTATTTTTTTTGAAAAATTCAGGCTTTTTTTTGGGGGGGGTAAATACTGAGATTTTCGAAAATCGGGCAAATTTTCTCCCTCATATTTTCTTCTTTCTGGTTTTCCCTCAATATTTTTATATTTTTATTTTATTTTAAAAACCGGTCAACATGCACAAACCAAATTAAACATAATGCACAAGTAGCACATAAGATGCATCAGGATGGTCTTGTAATTTCGGGTACACCTATCCTAGACGGACCCAACCCCTGTGTTGAGTCCCCAAAGTCAAATGCACATGATGCAAACAAACGTTCCTACTAGGGATCCGACATGAGGCTATGTTATTCTAGGTTTAAATCCTAAGGGGAGTGTTTTAGACCTGGCTTACCCAAGCGGACAGCTCAAGCCGAGGTGAGGGTAATGTACCGGGAGCACGAAAGTCTACCCGGCCTAGTTACTGACCCAACCTTGTTCTAATTGGTATGACTTCTAACAGAAAAGTGGGCCACGCGCACGTGTGCACCATAAATTCAGAAGACTCAGAAAGGAGGCGTAAGAAGACAATTTAATACAGTTCAAATAATATCAAAGCGGTAAATAAGCGACAATTAGCACATTAGACCCAAAAATACATTAATAACATCA
This sequence comes from Nicotiana tomentosiformis, assembly GCF_000390325.3. Classification (NCBI taxonomy): domain Eukaryota; kingdom Viridiplantae; phylum Streptophyta; class Magnoliopsida; order Solanales; family Solanaceae; genus Nicotiana; species Nicotiana tomentosiformis. Next base: position 21,941,721 of record NC_090814.1, on the reverse strand, counting down.
AATCAATAAAGCCAAGTATAAATCATCTTATAAGCTCGGATTCTGAACCCCGAACCAGAAGTTCTGGGTTCTTGTCCCCAGCAGAGTCGCCAGAGCTGTCACACCTCCTTTTTCCCGGGGGAATAGGAAAGAAAGGAGTTTTTTCAATTTAAGTGACATTATTCGAACTTATTTATTTAATCAGAGTCGCCACTTGGGATAATTTCTGGTGTCCCAAGTCACCGGTTTATTTGAAATCCCAAATCGAGAAAGTTTTGACTCCGAATTACGGTCCGCGAACACAGAAGACCGGGTAAGAAATTCTGTTAACCCGAGAGAAGGTGTGAGGCACTCTCGGATTCCGTAGTTTTAGCACGGTCGCTTTAATTATAACTGGCTTAATTAAATTATTTAATTACTCATTTTTAGAACCTATGTACATTTGCCTTTTTACCGCTTTTAATTGCTTTATTATTCGTAATTATAGAATTATCTTGAAACGAATCACGTGTACGTGTATTCATTTTGTTTGGTGTGTCAAGAATCATTTCACGCGTACGTATACACAATTAATAACACTTTATTATTTTTAAGATTGTTTGGCCAAAGTCGCGCGAACGCGTACCTTGATTTCTTTTGGGAATCATAATTATGTCACGCGAACGTGTACATAATCATGATAATAGATTAAGTGCCTAAAGTATTCTATGAATTAAGAATTATTTTTTCTAAAAAAAAGAAGTTTTGATATTATTGTGAAGCTAAAGTTATGGACGAGAAAGGTGATGTAATTTAGCTATGAATTATTGACGAGTGAATTACACGTGTGAATTATTACTTCAAAATCGGAAGTAATTTATTTGGCCCAATGAATTCATAATACCTACAGTTCATAATACCTTCACGCAGTAAATTATTACTAAATTCATAATTTGTTTAGTAATTTATTGCTAAAGTTAACAAATCATAATACCTACAGATTTTGTTTTAGACTAAACTAGCTAAATACTCCAACTAGCGTCACGTTAATACTTAATGAATTCAAAAAAAAAAAAAAGAAATCATCCCAAACAAATCTACTGCATGATATAAAAAAAAGAAACTAACTAATGACCTAAATTATCAAATAAAGCCAATACCCAATATTTAATTTAATATATTTAACCAGTAAAAAAGTTTTTAGTTCCTTCTTTCTCAACAGTAGCTATCCAAGACCAAAATGTCATACAATTTAATAACTGTACAATGGAACTTTTTACCCCATATTTATTCTTCTAAGGTTGACGCTACAAACATTATGAGACTTGTGAAATAAAATAAATTTTAACTTCACGCCTTATCTTTAAACAATTCAAACATCCAAATTCACACGCTAATCGCAATAACAAACACCAAAATACATGGAAAATGGCCAGTAACAGGTAAAACGATAAATTCGAAATAAGAGTTAATAAAGTGAGGTAGAAGACATATAGTAATTTTGAAATCCTTTAAATTATCTTCAAGCCTACAATTCTAGAGAAAATGGTACAAAATTCTCATCATTGATTTCTTTAGCTTACGAAACCGGCCAGGAGCGAACATTTGCTTCTTCTTTTAACAAAATTTTACATCACACTAATTTGAGCAAAGATATAAGACAGAAAAGAAAACAGACGAGGGGAGTGCAGTAAAAGGCATCAATGAGATCTCGACATGAACTCTCAAATTTGAGATGAATAAACTATAATAAAAAGTACCATATTACTGCATACAACTCAGACATTTAAATCTTAAAAAATTTACAATGAATACTACTAAAAATGAGAATCCAGACTAACCTTGAAAGCAGAATTTTTCTTTCAATAATACAAGGAATATCCGCAAATACAACTCCAACGTCCCAACAATTTCAATTCGAACGAAGATGCAACAAGAATCCGAAGATCGCTAACCACAAAATAAGCTTGATCAGCAACCACAAACCCAATCGAGAACTCAGATATATTCGTGGGTGCTTAGCTCTTTTTTCCAAATCTCCCTCCGTCTGTCCTCTTCCTCCCTTTTTTTTTCTTTTTATAGGGAATAATATTAGTAGTATTTTTTTTTTCTCATTTGGAGTGGGGAACGTGGTTCATATATTGTGTGTGCAGATGGAGATGTGAGGGAGTGGGGTGAGATGTGAGTGAAGTTGGGAAATGAGGAAGTTGGGAATTGGGATGCAGATTGTATTTTCTGTTTTCGTTAGTTTTTTTTTTTAAAAACCTTTTTCTAACCCATTTTTATTAAACAAAAAGATATATATATATATATATATATATATATATATATATATATATATATATATATATTAACCAACTTACTTTTAGACTTAAATATTATATACATAAGAAAACAAAATATTTACATTGTAGTTTAAATTATATTAAGAAAAATACTAAAGTTAACTTATTTATTATAATTATAATTAAAAGAAATCATATATTTTTGTAAATTTTCATTTTATTATTCACAAATAGAAATAAAATATGTTCTATAAGTGTGTGTGTGTATATATATATATATATATATATATATATATATAGACCTAAAGAAAATATTTACACCAAATAGTATAGAATTTGGGTGTGGTTAAAAATTAGTTGTTCACAATATCTATACCAGGACCTTTAGAATTTATTACAACTTATTTTTCTCACGTTCAAGCATGTTCGTTGACCTTAACTTAGTCGTAAACATGTTGAAAGGTACGTGGTATTACATTTCGAGAAGTTTGGGAGAGTTATGGAAGAAGTATTTTTGTTTTCAAAGCTTTAAGTTGTTGGAGTTGCCCAATATTTGACTTTTATGCAGACAACTATGGATTGATGCTTTGATGGTTTTTAGCATCATATGATGATTTTGGACTTGTACGTATATTTGGTTCGGGTCTCGGGTGACAAAGGTTATTTCGGCGCTTCAAGTCGAAAGTAAGATATTTGAGTTCATGAACAATGGAATTTATGAGTTTTAATTCTTGATTCTTGATTGTAGATATTATTCTTATGTTTTGAGCTTACGAGTAAGTTCTTGTAAGTTTATTATACTTGTTTGAGTGTTTAGAGTGAGGCCCGAGGGGCTCGAGCGAGTTTCAGATTGGTTCGGGCTATTTTGGAAAGTGTTGTCATTGCTAGTGTTGTAGATATCACACCTGCGATGGTCGGGTGCGTAGGTGGGAGCTCGCTTCTATGGGAGTTTGGTTCACATCTACGAGATTTGCAGAGCTTAGGAATTTTCGCTTCTGCGGAGAGCTGAGCGCAATTGAGGGATCTTATCTGCAGACATTGGCTCACATTTGCGAGGGGCTCAGCTAAGGGGGAAGGTTGCATCTATGATGATTGTCCTGCAGATGCGATGGCCGCTTCTGCGGAAGACTCGTTGCTTCTGCAGAATACTCGTTGCTTCTGCGACATTTTCACCAACTCTTGTTTGCATATGCGAACTTCTTTGTCGCTTTTCCGGTCTCACTTTTGCCTACCTTTTCCGCACATGCAACATTTGCAGCCAGTAAAGGAAAGCGTTTCATATTTTTGCTCATTTTCTCCCATTTTTAAGATCTAGACTTCGTGTATAGGCAACGTTTGAAGATATTTTCATTCCAACATCATAAGTTAGTAACTTTAACTTATTTTTGATTAATTTTCATGATTCTTCACAGACTTTCATCTCCAAATCTAGGATTTTAAAGTGTAGAAATAGATTTTTGGGTTTGAACTTAAGGGAGCTAATTTTTGGAAATTTGGACCTCAATTTTAGATCGGATCTTGAAACCAATAACATATTTGGACTCGTTAGGTTATGATCATTGGGATTTTGTCTCGATTTCACATTTAGACCATGTGGGTCTGGGTTGACTTTTTATTGGTATTTGAAATTTCATCAAAGATTGAACCCTTATTATTTGGAGATATTTCCTTTAGCAGTATTTGACTTCCTTAGATGATATTTGATAAGATTTTGATCATTTTGAGGAGTATTTCTAAAGAAAGCAATATTGGGTTATTGAACTTGTTCTGAAATGAGTAAGAGTCTTGTAGTTTTAGTTTGAGGAAATTTTCCTAATAAATAGCATTATTTGCTATATGTGAGGGTGATACATATGCAAGGTGAAGAGCGTATATGCAAGTGCTAGGGTTATCCATGTTCGGGGTAGATTATATGCTTCTTTGTGTCTTGTTGAACTTTGTGCTATTCTTGAAATTTGTCGATATACTTGATTTGATTGTAGTCATGCATTATATCATGAACACATATCTATATCTGTTATCTTATGCTACTTGAGCTTCTTTATTCATAGTAAAGATCATGATTGGGGCCTTAGGGCGATATTTCACATGATGGGTATTTCAGTGCGGTTGCTATGATATTAGTACGACAGATGTTTCCGTGCGGTTTGATATGAGATTGGTACGTTAGATTGTCTCCTTGCAGAGAGGATTAACTTTGGACTTCACATTATATTTATTCATTTCTTCTATACATATATGCACTTTACCTTGATTGTTTCCACATGCCTTCCTATCTTGTTTGTTACTGTTACATTTATGTTTACTATTTGTTTACCATTATGGCTATGCTTTGTACTTGGTTCATTACTGTTACATATTTGTCTACTACCTAGATTATTGTTGTTACACTTGTGCCTTTTACCTTGTTTGTTATTGTTATGTATATACCTTCTACCTTGTTAGTTGATGATAATGTATGCCTCCCCATTGTTTGTTATGGTTACATTGTTGTATTGTTTGTTTGGTTGTTATTGTTTTTGTGTTTGATTGATATAATGGGATCGGGTGCTCGCTGCACAATATTATATGGGACCGATTGCATGCCGCACAATATGTCCATATGATCGAGTTACACGACTGTAACAATGCTATGAGCGGATGGGTTACCGCCGCAACAGTGTTGTGATTTATTGAATTGAGTTGTTGATATGTGAGACATATATATATACATGCGTTTATGCAACCTACATATACTTATCTTCATATTCTTTTCAGACATTTTCTTACGTATGCATAGTACTTGTTAATGAACCACATCCATATTTCCTATCTTGTTTGCTACTGTCACATCTATGTTTTCCTATCATGTTTGTTACATGCCTTTAGTTCTTTCATGCATCCACTTGCTACATGCCTTTACTTGTCACATGCCTTTATTTGTTAAATGTCTTTACTTATCACATACATTTACTTGTTTCATGCCTTTAGCTATCTCATGCCTTTACTTGCTCTATGTCTTTACTTGTTTCATGAATTATTCTCCTATGTTATGTTGGATCATGTGACTATTTAATTTTTCATGTGTTGTAGTCCTTGATGGGATATATGTGTGATGCTAGCTTTTGGATATTGGATTTCCTATCACTTCTTTTTCGTGTTCATTTTTCCTTAATGAATTATGCGTATTTGTCATCTTTTATGTTATGATGTAAATTTTGCCATACTTGGTTGCTCGACGAGTGTTATCATATGAATTGGTATGTTGGATCAGGTGCACACCACACAACATATTATGATAGGATCTGGTTGTCACCGCAATAATTTTGTGTTTAGGATCTGGTTGGCTCCCCAACGTATATGTTATGAATTTTGGTATTTGCCTTGTGATGTCGTCCTTATTTTTTGTTTGGCTATGTTATTTTTGAATATCGCTTTATCGCCGTTGACTTGAGCTGTTGAGGAATGTTTGGTTAATTTTATTCGAGAAACGTGGTTATTACTTCTTTTATTGAATCCATTTACTATTTTCCGCCTATATTTCTGTTATTACTACTGTTATTTCTCTTGCTATTTCTATGCTTGTACTCTGCACAAGTATAGTAAGTAAGTATCTTTTGACTTAAAAACCTCGTCACTACTTCACCTAGATTAGTCAAGATACTTACTGAGTACATATGGTCGGTTGTACTCATACTACATTTCTATACCTTGCGTGTAGATATTTGGAGCTAAGCGGTTGTGGGGTTCGAGGTCGAGCGTTGAAGACTACAGTGTTCCAGTCATCTACTATCATCTTGTTCATTGTAGTATAGGATTTGTATTTTTATTTATGTTACTTCCAAACAGATAATGTAGTTCTTCTTGCTAACTTTATAAATTCCAAATCATAGTAGCTCATGACTTGTACTTCCGGATCTTGGGGGTAGTTATATAAATTGTATTCTTATTTCTGTATTAATTGATGATCTTCGATTGGTATTGAGAAGGTTTTATGTTAGTGGACTTACCTAGTGGATTAGGTTAGGTGGCATCATGACTTGGTGGAGTTTGGGTCGTAATATTTGTTGATGTAAAATGCTTCTCATGCCCATTGTGAATCTGTTGGCTAGATCAAATTAAACTCCAAGAGTTCTTCACGCTCCTTTTTTACAAGTTGAAGATGATCATGGTTCATGCCTGAATGACTGCTTTTGTTGTGTTGATGGTTTTATTCTTCTTGAAAGGGAGCTTGATAAAAAAACTAGTTGTTCTTCCATGTCGGACTCATGCCTTTCTTCATAAAATCCTTGTAGAATTGCCCACATGAATGCTCAACGAGGTGTTGTTCAATCTCCTCCGTTCGTCATTTGTGATATGGAATAGCCTTGGGATCTCTTAATAAGTTTTAAACTGCTTCTTAAATGTTATCCCATTTGCCCTGATCTGGCGCTGATCTTTCAGCTGTATGAAAATATCAAATCCCACATTAAGATCTTTTCCTGGTATATCAGACTCTATTCTCTTGGCTCTGAATTGACATAATACATAAACAAGCCCTCAAACTTGGCCTCATATGGCAAGTATACCCTCTAACTTTGGGTGTGCACAAGTAGGCACCTCAACTTATCTCCGCTTTATTAGTTGAACACTCCAACTTACAAAATGATAATCTAGACACTTCCAAAATTTATGTGCCACATCAGCATTTATGTTTATGTGTTAAACCTTTATACAAGTCGAGGTGCCTACTTGTGTACACCCAAAGTTGGAGGGCATACTTGCCAGCTGAGATCAAGTTTGAGGGCTTGTTTATGTATTATGACATTAAATTTCAATCTTGGGAAAAATCAATTGTGATAGGGTGCTTTGTGATAATTATGGTAGTTAGGATCCCATTTCATGCAGTGTTAAAATCCTTGAAATGCGGCACCCATTGGTCTTCAGGGGGAACAACTAGATTCATAAGTGTACAAGCAGCTCCGGTGTCAATTAATAGCAATGACTTGAGTTGTTTTATCTCATTTAGATGGGTAAATATTGAGTTCCACCCGAGGGATAAATATGAGAGTGTTGATCTCCTCTCGGGCTTTCACTGTTGGTTCTGTAATTTGGTAATGGTCATCACCGTAATCTATATATATATATATATATATATATATATATATATATATATCGAGCGAGAATAGAGTTCTTTAGTGGGTTCATCATCCATTAAGAATATGGATTCAAGGTCCTCTTCTTCTCCAAGGTGAATTCCAGTGTAATCTTTAATTTTTGAAAGAGGTTTAATAGATCTCCGTAATTGGAGACAATATGTCCAATCTTGTTGCAAATATAGCACCACCTTTTTTTTTTGAAAATTTCCTAGCCCACTTCCTCTGAAATATTTTGTGCGTCCCCTGGACCTTGTCCTCCCATCTAGAATTCATGGCTATTTGAACTTTCTGAATCCTTTTCGTCGCCTAGGTGTGTGGCAGGAACACCGTGATCCGGTGATCAAATCGGTTATGCGACAAGATTTATCAAGCACAAGATTATTTTGGATAATTTATTTTAGGGAAGATTGTTTTCTACAAATGTCCTCGAGTGTGACAAAAATATTTTCCTAATGTAGGCGACTTGTGGGACTATTATTTACTAGAACATTTCTTCAATGATGGTCATGGTTCAACCTGCTAACAATTTGGAAAGAGAGGAGACAAAGGCTTTCTTTAGTATAATATATCTACCTATCTCAAAGTATATTTTTGCTATTTTCAGAAAATGATTATTAATGTCATTTTCCTCAAATGAGACACACTTCATTTCGAAGTTTTGCCTTCAGATCTTTTCTTGTCTCTGGCTAGTTTCTCCATAAAAATATTCATGTACGATTCTGATGTTGAAAGAAAAATCTTGGGAAGTGAAAAAGTATTTTGGTCTTGAATCTTGAGTGAGTTCCATCGGTCTCTGACGATTCTTGAGAACCTATAACGACTCGATAGGTCATTTTGAGCTCTAGCTTGTAGTTTCATGATTTGAGGCCTTGAATAGCTTCATTTGATATTTATGACTTGTGTGCAGGGTTATTTTCGATTTCTAAAAAGTTTAGATGTGTTTTGGAAGAGAAATTCTAATTTTTGAGCCTTTATATTGTTTGAGTTGATCACAATAAATATTCTTGGTAAACGACCTTGGATCGATGTTTTGATGATTTCAATGGGTTTGTATGATGATTTTGGATTAGACATATGTTTAGTTTGGGCCTCGGTGACCCGAGGCCGTTTCTACGCTTATAGTTGAAAGTTAGAAAATTTGAATTTATGAACTTTGGAATCATTGGTTTGATAGTTGATTTATGATTTTTGATGTTATTTTGATATTTTGAGCTTATGAGCGAGTTCGTATAAGGTTTATATACTTGTTTGGATGTTTGGACTAGGGCCAAGGGGGCTCAGGTGAGTTTCGAATTGGTTTCAAACATTTTTGTAGATTTTGTTATTGATAATGCTGTTATTGTCACATTTGCGTTGACCAACTTGCAAATATGAGGTTTGCATTTGGGAATGTCACCTCGCATTGGAGAGGATTATGGGGAGCTTAGTGTCGTAATTTCGATGCTGAGGTTTGCAATTGTGAAGTCTGCTACTGTAAAGGTCTTGTCGCATTTGCGACTGTGTAGGATCAAGAGGCCTTTCATATTTATGACCAATGGTTCACATTTGTGAGCCGCATAACTGCCAAGAATGTTTTGCAATAGTGATATATGTAGCTGAGCAAAAAAGGAAGGGCTTCGATATTAGCTCATTTTATTCCATTTTTAAGGTCTAGACTTCGTAAGGAGGTATTTTATTTAGAGGATTTTATTCACAACTTCAAAGGTTAGTAATTTTAACTTAGTTTTGATTGATTTCCATAAATTCTCATAGATTTTCACCCCAAAATCTAGGATTTCAAGAGTAGAAAATAAGATTTTTGGGTAGTACTTAAGATAGTATGCAACGATCTGGCCTGTCATTTTGTGTATTTGAGCCCTGTTCCCTTATTTGATGCTTTATGTATGTGTGATTGTTATTTTTTTGACTTGTGGAGATGGTTGATTTTGCTTCGGGAATGTCCGGGAGTAATTTGGAACACTTAGTATATTTTTTGGAAGCTTATGTTGTAACAGTTGATCGAGGTTATCTCAGAATAGTGTATGGGAGTTCCAATAGGTGTTTATAGTGCTTTTGGAGTTAGGCGTTTGTTTGAAATTTGATTTGGATGTTCCTAGGATGTTTTGGTGCTATTTGCCAAAAGTTGGAAATTTGTAGGATTGGAGAGTTCATAGGTTTGACTGAGAGTTGACTTCGAGGTTATCGGATTTGAAGTTTGCTTCCGAAGGTTGGAATAGTTTTTTTTGGCCATTTGTAACTTGTGTGCAAAATTCGGGTTTAATCCGGATTGGTTAGGCTTGAATTAGACGCTTGGTTCGAAGTTTTGATGTTAATGAACTTAAGAAAAGCTTAATATGTGTTTTGATCGTCGATTCATAGTTTTGATATTATTCATTGTGCTTTGAGCATTTGTATAAGTTTAGATTAGGTATTGGAACTTGTTTTCATGATTGGACGGGCTTCCGAGGGTCTGGGTATGATTCGAGGTGGTTTCTGACAATCTTTCCTTTATTTGGAGTTGCTGGTTTTATGATGTTTTGCATTGCTTCGCGATGGCAGAGCTTGTCTCGTGATCGCAGAGAAGGGGGAGCTGGAAAGAGATCTTTCCTCTACGTGTTTTCTAAGTAGGAGACACATTTGCGGACTGTTGGAAATAGAAGTTTCGCGTTCGCGACTACGTGTCGCGTTCGTGATGGAGAGGCGCCAGGTAGTGGGTCAACCTTTGCGTTAGCGGATGGGATCCTACGTTCGCGTGGGCTTGACTGGTGAAGTGTCATATTGGCATGAGTGCCTTTGAGTTCGCGAAGGGCAGTTTAGAGCTGGTAAGTTTTTGGCCTTCGCGATAGCGATATAGGTCCCGCAATCGCGATGCATAAGGCTGGGCAGACCACTTTAAGTTGGAATTTTGAGATTTTACGCATATTATTATATTTTGATCCCTAGACTTCGACAATGGGAGATTTTGAAGAGCTATTTCACTACATTATTGGAGATAAGTAATTTGCACTTGAATTTGAATTTATATCATGATTTTTCATGGATTTCTAGACCTAAAGCTTGGATTTTAAAGTAAAATTTGGGGGGTTTTGGTAAAACTTTTGGAAAGCGAATTATTGAAATTTAATCCCCGATTTGGAGGCGGTTTTGGATGAAACTTATATATTTGGACTATTATCAAAATGGGTGTTCGGTATTTATGAATTTTATCAGGTTCCGGGAGGCATGCCTGAGTTATTTTATGGTTGACTTTGTGTATTTGATTAAATATTTAATCTTTATTGATTGGGTAGGTTTTTATGGCTTTGTTTAATGTTATTAGGTTGCATTTGACTAGATTCGAGCCGTTTGGAATTGGATATTTGAGGATTTCGTACTTTTGGTGATTTTAAGGCTACCGGGTGGAGGTAAGTCTTTTGGATAACCTTGTTAAGAGGGAAACCCCTAGGAGTTGACTCATTTGCTATGCGTTTAAGGTATTGGGGGTGATGTATATACGCGGTGGTGAGTGTATATGCATTTATCGAGTTTATATCAGTACTGGGGTAGAATTGGAACATTTTATGCTTTATTTTGACTATATGTTCATTTGATTCACAATTTATTTGACTTATGTGACTATGTTTGCTCTCTTATTCATTTTAGAAATCATGCCTAGTCTTGTATTAGTTTTGAAGGCATGGGAACTTATTCTTGATATATTAAATTGCTTAATTATCAGTAGTCACATAGAGATATTATGAGCATATTTCTGTATGATATTTATTAAGTTCTTGTGCACCTTTTATCTATAATTCTTGAGCATATACATACATTTTGAATAATGGATACGTGATTTGGACTGAGGCTTTTTGCACGAAGGGTAGGCGTGCAGATGAGATACATTTGTAGCATGTTGGACATGGTGTTCGGATATTGATTTACGAGGGATGCTACTATGCCCTTCTTTGCGCTTGGATTTGGATCAGTCCTTTCAGAGTCAGGTGATTATCCATATTACCTTGGGCCCTATGAGCGTGGTCGGTACATGGATTTTTTACTGGGTCGATACATAGATAATGTATCGGGTTATGTTTATATGTGGATTGTGTATCGGGATACATGGATCTTATACTGGTTGAGCATGTACTCTTACTATTGACTTATTTATAAGTATTTATTTAACATCCTTATATGCTAATTGGGAGTCTGGCTCCGTTATTCGAGCATGCTATCTTTTATTTCTATATCTGAGCAGCGTTATGATTATTTGATATATGACTCTTGTTATTCATGATATTACTTATTGCTTCAGTTGTTAATTCTGTTATTATACTTGCGTGATAAGTATTCAGAAGCATCTAGCCTTGCCACTACTTCTTCGAGGTTAGACTTGATTCTTACTGGGTACCAATTTACTTCTATACATCTTTTTGTGTAGATCCTCTGGTGGGTCCTAACAGAGTTTTCTGATTGAGCTAGGAGATTTAACAGAGACTTAGGGTGAGTTGCACTTCAGGGATCTACTTTGCAGTTCCCGAGTACCTGTTCCTTTTATATTTCTAGCTATTTGTATCTCACACAGCTTGACATATATACAAACTTTATCTCTTTTTCGTAGTTTGCTCGTGCACTTGTGCCACCTAGCCTTAGGAGTGTACTGTATTGACCGTGTTTAGGCCATACTTGGGTTTATCAAATATTATAATTATTTTGAGACTATTCTAATCTTTAATTATTATATATCTCTGGTAAATAATGAAAATGAGCTTTATTTGTTGATTATGAGCTGACTTGCTTAGCAAGTTCGGCTAGGCACCATCACCTTGAGGTCGGATTTTGGCTCTTGACAAGTTGGTATCAGAGCTCTAAGTTGTGTAGGTCTCACGAGTGACGAGCAGATCTAGTAGAGTCTTGTGGATCGGTACAGAGACATCTGTATTTATCTCCGAGAGGCTACAAGATGTTAGGAAACTACCTTTCTTTCATTCTTATCGTGCGACTTTATTGATCCAAAGTCAAATGCTTGTCTTTTTAGTCTCTCATAGATGGTGAGAACACGTTCATCAGGAGTAGTTGGATAGGCACCGGTCCCTTAGGCTAAGGCCATGAGAGGCCATGGTAAGGGTAGAGACAGGGGCGGAGCATGCGCTGTAGTTAGAGCCCCTACTAAGGCAGCCGTTATGGAGCCATCAGTATCTCCGGCTGAGGAGAAGGTGTTTGATCAAGGTGAGCTAGTTGGACTAGCTTAGTTCTCGAAGGGGTTTATTACTACCCTAGTACTTTAGGATGCTCTTGTTCGATTGGTTGGTCTTGCGGAGGCCTTAGAATAGATCGGGTTACTTCCTGTGGCACCAACTACTTCTTAGGCCGGGGAGGGGCACAAACTCCCGCTACTCACACTCCTGAGCAGGTTGCTGCTATTTATCAGATGCTAGGAGTAGTACCGATTGAGGAACTTCTCTCGTGGTTGTTGTTAGGCTGATAGTGGATGCCACTATGTCTAAGGAGGAGCAGAAGAGGTTTGATCGGTTTAGGAAGATGGGTCCTCCATGTTATGACAGTGATCATTTGGAAGATGCACATGATTTCTTAGATGGTTGTCAAGAGATTTTGCGGAATCTTGGTTTGTTAGAGTTCAGTAGGGTCGCATTCACTACTTTTCAGCTTCAAGGGCTAGCCAAGAGGTGGTGGTGGTCATATTATCATAGCAAGCCATCATGGTCACTTCAACTCACTTGGAGTCAGTTATCATATCTCTTCTTAGAGAAGTTCATTTCCCTCACAAGAGGGAGGCGATGCGTGGTTAGTTCGAGCACCTTCAGCAGGGTCGTATGCCAGTGATGGAGTATGAGATGAGATTCACAGAGCTATCCCAACATGCAGCTTTTCTAATTCCCATGGAGGTTGAAAAAGTGAAGAGGTTCATTGAGGGGTTGAATTTTTGTATCAAGATTTATATGGCTAGGGAGGCGGAGAGTGGTACTACATTCCTTAAGGCTGTGGATATAACGCACATGATTGAGTGCATTAGGGGTTAGGACAGGGAGGCTATGGTGGCAAAGGGAAAGAAGCCCCGATATTCTATCAGCTTTAGTGGTACCTCGTCTGGAGGTAGGGATCATTCTGGGAGAAGCCATCCTAGCAGGCTAGTAACTTCTGCTTATCAGCCCGCTCGTGGCACTCCAGTTCAGTCTTCATTCAGTACACTACCACTACAGAGTTCCTACCATATTCCTTCAGCCCAGGGTTCTTCTTGTAGGTACTTAGGTTGTCAGAGGCAACCTTAGATTCAGGAGTTATTCTCAGCTCGAGGTTGTTTTGAGTATGGAGAGGTAGGGCATATCAAGAGGGATTTCCCCGGGCATGGTAGAGGCATAATACGGAAGGGTTCTCAAGCAGCGATTCCAGTTCCAATTTCTACGCCACCATCCCCACCAGCTAGAGAGGGAGCTCAATCAGTCAGGGGTCATCCCAGAGGCGAAGGTTAGAAGGGCGGAGGTCAGGCTCGCTGCTATGTATATTTAGTAGACCCGAGGCAAAGGCTTCTAATGCAGTTATTATAAGTACCGTTTCCGTCTGTCACATGGATGCATCAGTTCTATTTTATCTTGGTTCTACCTATTCCTATATGTCATCATTGTTTTCATCGTATTTAAATTTGCCGTGTGGTTCTCTTGATATTCTTGTTCATGTATCTACACCAGTTGGTGACTCTATTATGGTGGATCAGGTATATCGGTCTTGTTTGATTAATATTAGGGGCTATGAGACTAGTGTTGATCTCTTGTTGCTTAGTGTGGTGGATTATGTGATTTTGGGTAGGGACTGGTTATCTCCGTAATATGCTATTCTTGATTGTCACACTAAAACCTTAATATTGGCTATGCCAGGGTTGCCAAGGTTTGAATGAAAGAGTTCTCTTAGGTATACTTCTAGTAGAGTGGTTTCATTTATGAAGGATCGTCGGATGGTTGAGAAGGGGTGTTTGACATACTTAGCCTTTGTGAGAGATGTTAGTGATGATACTTATACCGTTGAGTCAGTTCTAGTAGTGAGGGAATTTCCAGATGTGTTTCCCACAGATATACCAGGCATACCACCCGATAGAGATATTGATTTTGGTATTAACTTGGTACCAGCCACTCAGCCCATATCTATTCCATCGTATCGCATGATCCTAGAAAAGTTGAAGGAATTGAAAGAATAATTACAAGAGTTGCTGGATAAAGGGTTCATCAGGCCTAGTGTATCACTGCAGGGTGCAGTGGTGTTGTTTGTGAAGAAGAATGATGGTTCCATGAGGATGTGTATTGACTACGGGCAATTGAACAAGGTTACCATCTAGAACAAGTATCCACTGCCTCGCATTGATGACTTATTTGATCAGCTTCAGAGTACTAGGGCATTTTCGAAGATTAAATTGAGATCGGGGTATCACCAGTTGAAGATCAGGGCTTCGGATATTCCTAAAACAACTTTCAGGACTTGTTATGGGCATTACTTGTTTTTGGTGATGTTTTTTGGTTTGACTAATGCCCCAGCAACCTTCATGCATTTGATGGACAATGTGTTCTAGCCTTATTTGGATTATTTTATTATTGTGTTCGTTGATGATATCATGGCGTATTCCCATAGTGCAGAGGAGTACAAGCAACATTTGAGGACCGTGCTTCAAATTTTGAGGAAGAAGAAGTTGTATGCTAAGTTCTCCAAGTGTGAGTTTTGGCTAGACTCGGTGGAATTCTTGGGCCATGTGGTATCTAGTGATGGGGTCAAGGTGGATCCGAAGAAGATTGATGCAATTTAGAGTTCGCCTAGACCTTCTATCGCTACTAAGAACAGGAGTTCTTAGGTTTGGTAGGGTATTATCATCGTTTTGTGGAGGGTTTTTCATCTATTGCAGCCCTATTGACTTAGTTGACTTAGAATGGTGCTCCGTTCAGGTGGTCAGACAAGTGTGAAGAGAGCTTTCAGAAGCTCAAGACGACATTGACTATGGCTCCAGTTTTGGTATTGCCATCAAGATCGGGGTCGTACACAGTCTATTGTGATGCTTTGATGGTTGTTTTTGGATGTGTATTGATGCAGATGCTGGGGTGATTGCCTATGTGTCGCGCTAGTCGAAGCCCCATGAGAAAAACTATCAGTGCATGATTTGGAGTTAGCTGCTATTGTACAAGTGCTCAAGATTTGGAGGCATTACTTATATGGAATGTCTTGTGAGGTGTATACGAATCATCGGAGTTTCCAACATCTATTTATATAGAAAGATTTGAATTTGAGGCAGCGGAGATGGCTGGAGTTGTTGAAGGATTATGATATCACCATTCTTTATCATTCAGAGAAGGCCCATGTGGTAGCTGACGCCTTGAGTATAAAGGCGGAGATCATGGGGAGTTTAACATTCATTCCAGCTGTGAAGAGGTCATTAGCTCTAGATGTTTAGTCTTTGGCCAACATATTTGTGAGGTTGGATATTTTGGAGCCTAGCTAGGGTACTTGCTTGTGTTGTGTCACAGTCGTCTTTGTTTGAGCGCATTAAGGCTTGCCAGTATAATTATCCCCACTTACTTGTCCTTAAGGATTCAATGCAGCGAGGTGGTGCCAATGAGGTAGCTATTGATGATGATGGGGTCTTGAGGCTTCAGGGTCGGGTCTCTCAAGGTGGATGATTAAAGAGAGTTCATTCTTGAGGAGGCTCACAGTTTGCGGTATTCTATCCACCTAGGTACTACAAAGATGTATTGTGATTTGAAGCAACATTATTGGTGGATAAGGATGAAGAAGGACATTGTTGATCATGTTTCAAGGTATTTGAACTCTCAGCAGGTCAAGTATGAGCATAAGAGATCGGGTGGGTTTCTTCATAGTTTAGATATACCAAAGTGTAAGTGCGAGCGTATCACTATGGATTTTGTGGTTTAGTTACCATGGATCTTGAGGAGATTTGACATTGTGTGGGTCATAATGGACAGACTGATCAAGTCTACATATTTTATTTCGGTCATAACTTCCTACACTTGTGATAAGTTGGATCGGATTCGTCATAGAAAGATTGTTCGCCTGCATAGTATGCCAGTGTCTATCATCTTGGATCGAGACACTCAAGTGTCTATCATCTTGGATTAGAGAGTAGTGAAACGTGAGTTGGGCACACAAGTTGAGTTGAGTACTGCATTCCATCTTTAGATAGACGGGCAGTTTGAGTGGACCATTCAGATCTTGGAGGATATGTTGAGAGCTGCGTCATTGATTTTGGAGGCTAGTGGGATTAGTTTCCACTGTTAGCAATGTTTGCCTACAATGACAAAAATTAGTTGAGTATCCAAATGTCCCCGTTTGTAGCCTTATATGGTAGGCGATGTCATTCTCCGGTTGGTAGGTTTGAGCTTGGGGAGGCTAGATTATTGGGCACTGAAGTTTATTTAGGAGTGGCTTCGCATAGAGCAGTCCAGAATGAAGAGTTTTGCTAATAGGAAGGTTCGCAATGTAGCTTTCATGAAGGGTGAGAGGGTTCTTCTTAGAGTTTTGCCTTGAAGGGCGTGATGAGGTTTAGGAAGAGGCAAAGTTGAGCCCGCGGTACATTAGTCCATTTGAGGTTTTGGAGAGAGCAGGTGAGGTGGCTTACATGCTTGCTTTGCCACCTATCTTGTCAGGAGTTCATCCGATATTTCATGTTTCCATGATTTGGAAGTATCATGAGGATCAGTCACATGTGTTAGATTTTAGTTTGGTGCAGTTGGATAAGAATTTGGCTTATGAGGAGGAACCAGTGGCCATTTTGGATAGGCATGTTCGGAAGCAAAGGTCGAAGGATATTGCATCGGTGAAGGTTCAGTAGAGAGGCCAACTAGTCGAGGAGGAGACTTGAAGACCAAGCATGACATGTGGAACATATATCCTCATCCTTTTGGCATTCCAAGTATATTTCTAAACTCGTTCGAGGATGAACGTTCGCTTAAGAGGGAGAGAATGTAATGACATGACCGATTGTTTTGTGTATTTGAGCACCGTTACTATAATTGATGCTTCCCGTATGTGTGATTGTTGTTTTGTGACTTGCCGAGATTGTTGGTTTGGCTTCGGGAAGTTTCGGGAGTGATTTGGAACAATCAGTGTCATTTTTGGAAGCTTAAGCTATAAGAGTAGATCGAGGTTTGACTTTTGTGTAAACGGTCTTAGAAATGATATTTTGAGGTTTCCAATAGGTTATGGTGATTTTGGACTTAGGCGTATATTCAGAATTGGATTTGGAGGTTTCTAGGATTTTTTGGTGCTATTTGCCAAAAGTCGGCACTTTGTAGGATTGGAGAGTTTATAGGTTTGACCGGGGGTTGAGTTAGAGAATATCGGATTCGCATTTTGATTCCGGAGGTTGTAATAGGTTTTTTTTGTTATTTTGAACTTTCTTGAAAAGTTTGGGTTTAATCTGGATTGGTTAGGCTTAAATCAAACATTCGGTTCGAAGTTTGAATGTTAATGAACTTAAGAAAAGCTTAACATGTGTTTTCATCATCGATTCTTGGTTTTGATGTTATTCGTTGTGATTTGAGCATTTGGATAAGTTTGTATTAGGTATTAGAAATTGTTGTCATGATTGGACGAGGTCCCGGGGGCCTCGAGTGGGATTCAGGGTGGTTTTAGATCATTTTTCCTTTGTTTAGAGTTGCTGGTTTTCTAATATTTTAAGTGCTTCGCGATTTCATAGCTTGTCTCGCGATCGTGGAGATGGGGGAGATGGCAAGGGATTTTTCTTCTACGCGTTCGCGAAGTAGGCGATGCGCTCATGAGTAGGTGTCACGTTCGCGATGGAGAGACGCCAAGCAGTGGGTCAGCCTTTGCATTCGCAGATGGGTTCCCACATTTGCATGGGCTTGGCTGTTGAAGGGCCGCGTTCGCGTGATTGCCTTCGCATTCACGAATGAATGTTTTGATATGGGAAGTTTTTGGCCTTCGCAATTGTGATGTAGGTCTCGTGATCGCGGTGCATAGGTATGGGCAAAGTACTTTAAGTTGGAATTCGGGGATTTTACCCACATTATCATATTTTGAGCCATAGGCGTTTTGAGAGTGGGAGATTTTGAAGAGCTATTTCACTACATCAATGGAGGTAAGCAATTTTCACTTGGAGTTGACATTATATCATGTTTTTTCATGGATTTCTAGACCTAAAGCTTGGATTTTAAAGTGAAATTTGCGGGCTTTTGGTAAAACTTTTGGAAAGTGAATTATTGAGATTTGAAATATAAATTGGGGTCGGTTTTTGATGAAACTTGTATATTTGAACTCATATCAGAATCGGTGTTTGGGATTTGTTAATTTTGTTAGTTCCGAGAGGCAGGCCTAAATTTACTTTTTTGGTTGACTTTGTGTATTTGATTAAAGTCGAGCCTTTTGGAGTTTGATTTTTGAGGATTTCGCACTTTTGGTGATTTCCAGGCTACCAGGTGAAGGTATGTCTCTTGGATAGCCTTGTTAAGAGGGAAACCCCATAGGATTTGACTCATTTGCTATGTGTTTAAGGTATTGGGGTGGTCTATATACGTGGTGGCTAGTGTGTATGCATTTACCGAGTTATATGAGTACTGGGGTAGAATTGAAATATTTTATACTTTATTTTGACTATGTGTTCATTTGATTCATGATTTATTTGACTTGTGTGACTATGTTTGCTCTCGTATTCAAGTTAGAAATCATGCTTATTCGTATGATTTGTTTTGAAGGCATGAGAACTATTTTTGATATGTTAAGTTGCTTTATTATCCGTAGTCACATAGAGATTTTATGAGAACATATCTGTAGGATATTTATTAAGTCCTTGTGCACCTTTTATCTATAATTCTTGAGCATATACATACATTTTGAATAATGGATACGTGATTAGTAATGATGATTTTGGAACCAAGGGTAAACGTGCAAATGAGATACAGTTGTGGCACGTTGGACATGATGATCAGATATTAATTTATGTGGGATGCTACTATGCCCCTCTTTGCACTTGGATATGGATTCGTCCCTCCAGAGTCAGGTGATTACCCATGTTTCCTTGGGCCCTGTGAGCGTGGTCGATACATGAATTTTGTACCGGGTCGATACATGGATTGTATATCGTGATAGATGGATCTTGTACCGGTTGAGCATGTATTGTTATTATTGACTTACTTAGATGTATTTACTTAACTGTTAATTATTACTTAACATCCTTATATGCTAATTGGGTGTCCGACTCCCTTATTTGAGCATGCTATCTTTTATTTCTATATCTGAGCAACATTATGGTTATTTTTTGTTCCACAAAAGTATGCTTAATACTTTTCAACTGTTGATATCTGTGACTCTTGTTATTCATGATATTACTTATTGCTTCAGTTGTTAATTCTACTATTGTACTTGTGTGGTAAGTATTCGGAAGCATCTA